>NW_020175436.1:1138700-1291632 GCF_003031525.2 Neophocaena asiaeorientalis asiaeorientalis | reverse complement strand
AGAACAGACCTTCCCCCACATCCTCTGCTTTAGCGCCTCTCTGAAGTACCTAGATAATAGTATTTGATGCACATTTCCTGAGTTGTTTTGCAGATGTAAACCACCGCCCCTCTCCAACAAATGGAAGATGTTAACTACTTGACCACCATGAGCACAGAGCCCCCAGGCCTCCCGGAGCCTAAGGACTGTGACACCACCCACTACCTCACCATCAGCCAATCAGGGAACTGTGCACACGCTGATCGCATACCCTGTGACCGCCCCCCTCCCCCTCAACCTGGCTTTTAAAAGTGCTTTGCCAAAACCCTTCTGGGAGCTTGTGGCCTTTTAGGGCATGAGCCACCTCGTCTCCTTCCATGGCTTTGCAATAAACCTTTCTCTGCTCCAAACTCCTGCGGTTCCGTTTGTTTGGCCTCACTGTGCATCAGGCCCACGAACTTCCGGGTCTGAGCCTGGACCTCCTTCAAGGGAAGGGGAGGCTGGCTTCTGGAGAGGAGGGGGGAGTGGGCGACCCTTGTTCTCTGCCAGTGCTCTACCCACCCCTTTCACCAGCAGGCTCTCCTCTTCCCTAAAGAGACTTTGAGATAAAAGACTACATGAATCCATGAAGAAGTATAATGCAGGAACTGAAAAAAAAACCTTTCATCTGCATCTCAAATTAACAAACTAATATATAATCTAATATAAATGAATCAGCTATGTATTCATGTGCAGAAAAGTAACTCTCTGCCCGTTGATGAAAATAACCCAAGACCCTGTTCCGCAGTAACAGCGCACCCTTGGTCTTTAGCCTCGGCTGTATGTGGGTTCATTGTGGCTCTCTGATGGGTGATTTTTAGGGCTGTCTCTCATTATTTTCCTGTGATTTGTGATACTTCTCATGTCTAATATGTGGTCTCTGTGCTTCCTCTCAGCTTCTGAATAGGTGCTATACAATTTAAAAATCACCCTGAATAGTAATACGGACAAATGAGTTTTCTGTGAGCATAAAAGACAAATTCAGTAAATGGACCAGCCTAGTCTGGGAGCCAGAACTTCAATGAATTTTCCAGCTTCCGAAAGAAATAATGCTGTTTTACAGCAAGTTATTCTTCTCCATTCCATTTTAGTAGTATGAATCCTGAATTTAAAATTAGCATGAAAAAGCACTTCCTTGTAGATAGATCCCTGCTTCAGGCTGCATTAAAGTTGCAAGGGTTTTGGTTCAGCAAGTGCCGACCACATAAAAGTACCACCTTCAGGCTCAAAGAATGTTTTTTCTTCCTTGCAATCTTGGGATTGCTGGATCCTCCCAAAACTGTCAGGAAAGAGAAATCTTTTTTCTCTTTTTTCCAGGGAAAAGGAAATTCTAGAGTGGAGAGTAACCATTTCAATAATGACCTGTAAATCCTTTCATTAAAGTTGGAGAGCAGAGTCCTTTGAGAGAGGGAGTACAGACTACAGCCACTGTTCAATTTGCTGTTTCCTGAAGCCCTGCAGGAAAATGTGTCTTCTCTAAGCCAAGGGAATAATAATCACTGCCAACCTGGCCAAAGATGGAATCAAGCTCTCTCATTCATACGCGCTATCCACAATGCTCCAGGGCCTCCCCAGAAGCTACAGAATAAGAACTAAATAAATACACAAACAGAAATTAATAAATAAAAAGTAGAAAGCCCATAGAATTGATAAATAAATCCAAGGGCTCATTGTTTTATAAGACTAATAAAACACAAATGCTGTAACTAATCACAGTCCTGATCCAATGTTGCCATCTCAGAGAAGCCTTCTTGTTTTTTTTTGCTGTACGCAGGCCTCTCACTGTTGTGGCCTCTCCCGTTGTGGAGAACAGGCTCCGGACGCGCAGGCTCAGCAGCCATGGCTCATGGGCCCAGCCACTCCGCGGCATGTGGGATCTTCCTGGACCGGGGCACAGAACCCGTGTCCCCTGCATGGGCAGGCGAACTCTCAACCACTGTGCCACCAGGGAAGCCCCTCAGAGAAGCCTTCTTTGACTTCCCTAAAGTAATTCTACCTGTCCTTATCACCTCATCACTCTCATCCCTTTATCTTCCTTTATTTTCTTCAGACCACTAACATTCCGTTGCATATTGTTGGGGCAGAAAATTTTTCCTTCTACCCTTCTAGATTCTGTGGCTGGTCAGATAATTAAATTGACCAAAGACAGAATAACAGGAGAAAAATAAATTTCATTTTGTACGTACAGGAGTCCCATAAAAATCTGAGACCCAAAGGCAGCCAGGCAATTAAAGCTTATGTGCCATCCTGAGCTAAGGAATAGGATGGACCTGGGGCTTCCAAGGGGAAGAGGGAAATTACCAGGAAGACAAGAAAAGCTGTTTGGTAATTAGATGTTTGCCCTGCCATGCAGGTAAGTCTTTTTTTTTTTTTTTTTTTCCCCTCCCCCTCCCCGCCCGCCCGGCGGAGGTAAGTCTTTCAGATAAAAAGTTATGTTTACTAGGGCTTCCCTGGTGGCGCAGTGGTTGAGAGTCCGCCTTGCCGATGCGGGGGACGCGGGTTTGTGTCCCGGTCCGGGTGTAGAGCAGATGTTTGTCCTGCCATGTAGGTAAGTCTTTCAGATAAAAAGTTATGTTTACTAGGGCTTCCCTGGTGGCGCAGTGGTTGAGAGTCTGCCTTGCCGATGCAGGGGACGCGGGTTTGTGTCCCCGTCCGGGTGGATCCTACGTGCCGTGCAGCGGCTGGGCCCGTGAGCCATGGCTGCTGAGCCTGCGCATCCGGAGCCTGTGCTCCGCGGCAGTGAGAGGCCCGCGTACCGCAAAAAATATATAAAAATATGTCTACTAATAGCTCTCTCTCTGGGCCAGGCCACCTATGTAAATTTGTTTAAGCAGTTAAGGGAGAAGTAAAAGTTTTTCTTGAGTCTGCTAGGTTTTGATTGCCTTCAGCTCAAAATAATTCATAGCCCAAAGAGACATATGTTGGGGTGGCATATTCTGCTCCTCTTTAATATGTACTTGTTTCCTTTTTATTGCCTCCCTCCCCTTCTGTGGTATAATCTCCTAAATGGAAGGGATTTTTTCTGTTTTGTTCACAAAGATACCTTCGGCACCTATTAATTTCAGTGTCTGGAATAGAGTAGGAGCTCAATAATTATTGTTGACTGGATGGATAATGAAGAAGGAAAAGAAAACAACATATGCTCAATAGTAAACATGAGAAAAATATATGTAATCTTGATATATATATATAATCTATGTCTATAGATAAATATATATGTATAGTCTTGGAAAAATTGAATAAAAATATATAAAGCAATAGCCACATGTTAGTTACATTTTATATCTGTTAAGTCCCAAATATATTAAACATGATAATGTCAAACTAAATACTAGGATAAAATATATATGACTGTGTAATCATGGGTCTTGACCTGGGAAGGGTCTTTATAAAATGATCCCAGAACAAGCATAAAGGAAAAGAATGGTAGTTGTGAATATCTTAAAATAAAAAGAAAACCAAAATTTTAGAAACAAACTAGGAAAGTATTTGCAGCATATACTATAGACAAAGGATTCACATCTTAATGTAAAAGAGACTTGAAAATTCAAGAAAAAGATGTACATCTCTTTCAAAATAAGCAAAATGTTTAGGCAGGCAATTTACTAAAGAAGAAATGCAGGTAAGGTGGCTGGTAAACATATTAAAATGCCCTACCTCCCGTTAGCATAAAAATGCAAGCTTAACGCAATTCCATCTTCACCTATTATAATGGCCCAAAAGATAATCAGTAAGGTCTAATCCTCAGTCTGGAAGATGCAGAGGGAGAGATACTCAAATACTGGTGATGGCCTGGCAAATTGAGCCTTTCTGGAAGAGTCTTGCAATTATATATACTAATACAAATCTTTAAAATGAGTATAACCATTTATGGTTATAAATGAGTGTAACAGTAGTTTTACTTTTCAGAACTTATCATGAGAAAAATGCTAAGGGAATAGGTCAAGATTTAGTTACCGGGATGTTAATAACAATATTGGTTATAGTCACCCTAAATTAGAAACAAACGTAATATCTATCAATTTTGGATTCGTTAAAGTAGTCATGGTTTGTCCGTGGGATTTATACAGCCATAAAAGCAATTATGAGCTAGGTGTTGAAAACTACTCCTAATATTATTAAGGGTGATAATGGACTTTGGTTGTGTTTTCTTTTTACGTTCTTATCTGTTAGGGATGCATTCAGAAATAGATGAAATGATATCATGTCTTCACTTAGATTGCATTAAAATGACCCACCCTTTGCCATTCCAAAAAAGCATGTGGGTAGGATAGATGAAAAAATAAATCCTGACTCTGGGTGGGGGGTCACTACTCTGTGACTCTGGGCAACTGACTTAACCTCTCTGTGCTACAGCCCCCATGGGACATAGGGCTAATAATAGAACCTATTTCTTTGATTGTTGTGGGGGTTAAATAAGACCGTACAGGTATCAGGCGTCCCAGTGTGCCTGGCGCAGAGTGAGGTAACTTCCCAGGATGTGGAATATGCAAGATCACAGCGTGGGCTCAGAAGCACTTGGAGAACTAAAGAGCACCTTAGCCAGCATCACCCTCCGTTTTTTTGTTTGTTTGTTTGTTTTGTTTTTTTGCTGTATGCGGGCCTCTCACTGTTGTGGCCTCTCCTGCTGTGGAGCACAGGCTCCGGACGCGCAGGCTCAGCGGCCATGGCTCACGGGCCCAGCCGCTCCGCGGGATGTGGGATCCTCCCAGACCGAGACACGAACCCGTGTCCCTTGCATCGGCAGGCAGACCCTCAACCAATGCGCCACCAGGGAAGCCCCACCCTCCGGTTTTGAAAGTTTAGCTTCTTTCTTCCAAGAGATATCTGAATTTCAATGGTACTGAATGAGGGAGGCCTGAGTAAGGTATAACATCATTGGGTAGAACCCCCTGCTGCTGGGAGAGAGCCAGAAACCAGCGAAGAGAGCTCTTAATGGCTGAGAGTGTATCTGATAGAGAAGAAGAAAAAAAATGCTTCTTTTAAAATTTTGCCAGATGCCTCCCCTGTTGCCTGTAAGAACTCAAGAGGCAGTAATGATGGGACAGCAGTAGGACGAGGAGGCCAGTCCAGAGACTGACTTTGGAACCTGTTCTCAAGGCTGCTGACTCCTTCTTAGGAAGCTCCTACCCACTCTTGGTTTTCCTTCCTGAACATCATTTTCTGGACCTTTACTGCTGAATGCAAAAGACTGGCTGGAATGGGAATTAAGTTACAGCTTGGAGAGAGCATAGCTGTGTCCCAGGGCCCTGCAGGGAAATTTGTCCTGTAGTTACTTTCCAGCTGAAGTAACCATTCTGAGTCTCTGATCCTTCCCTTTTCCAATCAGGGGGCCATGGCTTAATCAATGAAAAGAATTATAGGGTGGGATGGAAGGTTCGATGAAGTGTAGAGAAATAAAAAACACCTTGATCTGCTTCAAATTAGACTTAATAAAACACAAAGTACAGTAGGTGAGCCGAGAATGGAAGGAGTCAAAATTATTCTTTTTATCTAAAACATTCAAACTCATCTACCAAGCACTGGGCTGTGGCTTCTAGTACAGGCTTTAAAATAAGACACAACCAAGCGAAAGACTTGGTTCTTTTAGTTCTATGTGGTTATGCCATAGCCTCAACATGAAATCACTATTTCTTTCAGGAGTGAATACTGATAACTCAACCCAGTTGCCTGTCATAGAAGCAACAGCTTCTTAATTTTAGTCATTCCCTCCTTTGGACATTTTTTTTTTAATAAGAAGGAAGGTTTCATTTTTACAAATAATCCAGAAATGTGGAGTTTCAAAACTGTTATCCTATTTCCAATCCTCCATCCACATGCTCTGTTATTTCAGGCACATCCTTAATGTGTAGGGGGTGAGTAACAAGGACCCTGGGAATAGCCAGTGTAAGGAAATTGGTTCAGGAAGGTGTGATTATCCAGAAATACTGATTGTGCTTTCGACTATATAATTAAGGGTAGTGTGTTAGTTTGCAAGGGCTGCCATAACGAAGTACCACAGGCCAGGTAGCTTCAACAAACAGAAATTGGTCTTCTCACAGCTCTAGAGACTAGAAGTCTGAGATCAAGGTGTCAGCACAGGTGATCTCTTCTGAGGCCTCTCTCCTTGGCTTGTAGATGGCTGTCTTCTCCTTGCAAGACCCATGTCATCTTGGTCTCCCATCTGTGAGCTAATCTCCTCTTCTTCTAAGAACACCAGTCATATTGGATTAAAGCGCACCTAGATAGTCTCATATTACCTTGATTACCTCTTTAAAGGCCTTTTCTCCAAACACAGTCACATTCTGAGGTACTGGACGGTTAGGACTGCAGCATGGGAATTTGGGGAGGACACAATCAACCCATAATGCTCAACCTTGTTTCCCCAAATTCATATCCTTCTCCTATGCAAAACAGATTCACCTATTCAGACTGTACTGGTATCTATTCAAAGTAAAAACTCTTACCTAACTATCATCCCAATCGGATATGAGTGAGACTTGAGTTATGATTTATCCTGAGTCAAAATTCCTTTCCTGCTGTGAATTTGTGAAACCAGAAGACAAGTTATCTGCTTCCAAAATACAATGGACACAGGCATGGGATAGATATTCTCATTCCAGAAGGAAGAAATAAGAACTAAGGAAGGAGTCATGAGTCTAAGCAAGTCTGAAAATTTCAGGGATTTTCAGGCTCAAGATAATCTATTTTGGCTCAGTGCTCTGTCCTCCAGGCCCACCCTGGTGGCATCCCTGCCTTTTAGGCCCACCAGGACAGTGGCCCAGATTGAACAAACCATGTGGTTTGGGGAGATGAGCAGTAGAACTGAAGAGACACTAGATATGGCTTTATTCAACAACAAGCTCTGTGACTTTGAACATGACATTCAAAGTCTCAGCATCATGGTTTCCTCGTCTGTAAAATGAGATGGCTACCAACTCTAGGCTCTTTTTTATCTCTAAAATTACTTACTTTGATAGAAAACATTAGCCTTCTTTTTTGACAATCTCTGTTCCCAAAAGAGGATAGATGGATAATGCTCAATGATTTTGAATATAAAAGTGCAATAATATTTAGGGCACACTTATATGTCTACAGAGATCACTAACACGATTTTTACAGAATAGTAAAAGAAGAATGGCCATTTTTCAATATTCCTAATCAAGTAGTAAATCAATAAAGCTTGAAACTCAATTTGAAAACATGCCTAATACAGTAAAATGCAGACTTTTAGGTTTTGATCCAAGAATATGAAGTTCAGGTACCTAGTTACAGACATGGCAAATACGGTAGCTCAAATCGCCACTGTGGAGAAATACTCTGAATAACCACATCCCTTCCTGCAAATCTGGGGAAAATTATATTTCCAGTGACACTTGGTCCATCCTTCAGCAGCGAATTGCCTACTCATTCAGTAGTTCTCCAGTTAAAATCCTTAGTATTTTGTCTTTAAGTTCCAGGCAGAAAGTGTTTCAGCAGGGAAATTAGAAAAAAAACAATGCAGAGGAGTTAAAATGAGAGCTGATTCATGCAATTAGAAAAATGTGACTCAGCAGGAAATAAAACTAAATGATAAGAATGCTGAGGTTAGCAAGTCTCACAGGCTCAGTGCATCAGAGCCCTGTCATCTCATTAGGTAGCAATTTGTGCCAATGAATTAATTCACATCGTCATTACTCACTAATATTAAAAGAACCTCAAGGAAGTCCCTTCAGCAGCTTCAGCCGTCCACATTTCTGAAAGTTTAGATCCATCTTCATTCCAAGTATTCCATCAAGTGGAATCTAAGCCCTAAGCTAAGATCGGTCACTCATAAAACTGAGCATCGGGTTGGGGGTCATTTGTATTTGGACGATCGCGCATATTGTAGGAGGTCTACAGGTAACTGGGATTATTGAATATTAGAGACAAGAAAAAATGTTGTCATTGTCCAACCCAGTATTGTCACTTAATGGACGGACCTCAGGTTCAGGAAAGTCACCCAAGTCATCCAGAAGACACAGCAAGTCGTCCTCCACTACGTTCAACACTCTCCCAACTAAACGGATTTTGAGCGTACCACAGAATGCAAAGGATTTTGTCTTTTGTGGGTCGGGGGGAGGTGGTGGGTTTTTTTCATTATGGAAAGGATATATCTGACAGTTCTTCATCTCTATAGAGGCCAGAAGAAGAGAAGTGAAGGTTTTAGCCAAAGTGTGTTTAATTTAAGAAAAAAATATATATATTCAACAAAGTTCATGCGTGTACTGTATATATATATATATATGCATATACACATATGTGTGTGTATATACTCAACACTGCTCGTGTATATGTGTGTGCATTGGTGAATATTTGAACATGCTTTATAAAAATGTTCAGTCAGTTTTCAGGCCTGGAAAAAACACCTTTAATTTTGCTAAAATGATTATTCAATATAAAAGGCAAGTAGGGAGGGGGGGAAAGTTGCCTTTGGAATAAACACACTATGGCTTGAGTTTGCTTGTGTCCCTGTTTTCACGTTGTACTCTAGGACAGTATCAGAGTTGTTTTAGGGATTAAATGGCTGACATTGAAAGTGCTCACATACATGCCTGGCAACCTGGAGGTAATTAACTGTTTCCCACAAGACACATAGTCTTTTGTGAATGGATGTTTTCATCCATGGTGTAGCAGGTATCATTACTTCATTCTTTTTATTGCTGAAAACTATCCCATCGTATGGATATACCACATTTATTTATCCATCAGTTGATAAACATTTGGATTGTTTCCATATTCTATTATAAATAACATTGATACGAATATTCATGTACAAGTTTTTTTGTAGAAAATATTTTCATTTCTCTTGGGGATATTTCTCTTTTGCTGCCATATTTCTATTGATGCTTCGTGTTTCATATTCACATTGCGTGCGTGTCTGTATATGTAAGAGACTAAATACACTAACCTGTGTCCTACAGCTGCTGCCTCCTTGATTCTTTGACGTGAGCTCCCAGATGAAGCCACCTTAATAGTTTTGCTTTCATCTATACACCCATCCCCTCCAGTTTCTCACTTTCAAAGAAGCACCTAAAGCTTACTTATGATGTGAATAACTTCTACTCTCTAGAAGGAAGCTAACATTAATAGAGCGCCAACACTTCATCCAACTCTAAAAATCAAGACGATACTATTGTTAATTTCATAAACTTTTAGGAAAACTAATTTGTTTATGATCTCACAGCTCTTAACTGACAGAAACAATTTTTGAGTATAAAAGTGTGGCTCCCAACACACTTGTTCTTCCTACAAATTCTCATGTTAGTGCTAAAATGTAGAATTCTTTTTGGGGGAACAATATGTGCCTTACAAATAACCCCCAAAACACAAGAGTCAATCAAACACAACCTAACCAATTCAGCAGAACTTTTCCAGCAACACTTTGTTCATACATGCTAAGAGGAAAACAGAGGGAAAAAAAATTAGATTTCTTCAAAAATGCATTCAGCCCAAATCTAATTCATCCCTGTCCATTTTTAGAACTTGGTGCTGCTTGGAGGGAAAGAGAGGGTATTGGTCCATGAATATGGAATGCTCAGTTAGAGGAAAGTTAATCAGAACATTGATTGTTTACACCTATATTTTAGCAACCATAATTTTTTAAAGCACATTAAAATCACTGAGAAATGTGATCTTTTAGACATTACCAACTTAGAAATTAACAACATCAAAGAATCAGAATTTTTAATATTTTATACACCCTTAGAAATTATCTTAGCTAATGATTTTCAAACCCATGGAACCCTTAGGATTCTATGGAAGAAGTCCTCCAGGACCTTGGGAGGGACCAGGGGGGCAAGGAGTGTCAGAGGAAAGTAAGTGGGCCACCGAAGATTTTTGCGGGGGGAGGGAAAGAAGAGAAAAATGTTGCTTAGCTTAAAGAAGTCTTTTCTCGTTAGTACTCACTAGTAACAAAATTCTAATCATACTTGAGATGACAAGGTACCCGGCTCAGAAGACTACATTTCCCACGCTCCGTCACAGAGATGAAGTTCTAGCCAATGAGATGTCAGCAGAACTATTGCATGAGACTTCTGGGAAGACTCCTTGAAAGGTATGGCCACCCTTTGGTTCTCCCTTGCTTCCTCTGCTCTGGCTTGGAATGTGCAGGTGATGCCTAGAGTTCCAAGCCTCACCTTGAGCTCTAGGGGACACTGGAGACAGAAACCATGCATTGAGGATGACACAACTCAAAGTGAAGAACTTCAGTTGAGGATGTTAGTATGGAGCCATCATACTATAGCAGGTCCCAGACTGCCTATTTCCAGACCTATTTTAAGAGTGAAGCATAAAAATTCTGTCTTGCTCAAGCCAGTATTCATTTCTGTCAGTTACAACCAAATACAATTCCTAGTGATAAACCACATTTAACATATTAAAAATCAGAGGTCCTAAGAATTGCCTTTGAGGAGTCAGTTCTAAAGAAGTTAAACATTTACCCACTGTTCTTTTCGGAATACCAGTTTGAATAACTTCCCAACCACCTGGGTGTTCTTTTTTTTGTTTTTTGGGTTTTTTTTGCGGTACGCGGGCCTTTCACTGTTGTGGCCTCTCCCATTGCGGAGCACAGGCTCCGGACACGCAGGCTCGGTGGCCATGGCTCACGGGCCCAGCCGCTCCACGGCATGTGGGATCCTCCCGGACCGGGGCACGAACCCACGTCCCCCGCATCGGTAGGCGGACTCTCAACCACTGCGCCACCAGGGAAGCCCTGGGTGTTCTTAATAAAGAAGGTGTGACCATCTATAAACACGTGCTCATATTTCAAAACAAATTTTACAGCAAGGAAAGGAATTTTTATAAGCAGTTCTGTGAAATTAAGCCATATAAGCTTATTTTCAGAAACAAGTTAAATTAGTTGACCATGAAAATAAACACATAAGTTGAAATAATTTAAAGATGATAGTAAAAAATACTATTACATTAAGTCAAAGTATGTTTACTTTTGGACAAAGCCTCACAAAAACTTTAGAAGAAGAAATGTATATAAACTGCCCATGAAAATTAGCTATAAAGTTAAAAAAACAGTAGGAAAATACATAGTATTGTGAGTTAAGAGAGGAAGTATCCAAACTGTATTACTGTGAATATGTCTTTTTTCAAGGATGTTGAAAGAGATTTTGAATTTGGTTTTGAAGTAAGGATTATGAAAAAGAGAGAGTCTAGTAAGTACACCTGCTCACCTGTCAAGGTGAAAGCTTGACTCCACAACACGTAATGTCTATTAATCCCCTTTTATTTGTAAAATATATAAAAATTTTATGTAAAATATAGAAGAAATAAAATTAAATCCTTTCTACTCTACATTTCACCAAAAAAATGGCCAATAAAGCTCCATCCCTTTGTTTTGGTTTGATTTTGCTCTGAGAGATTGTTTGAAGGAATATTTACATCTCTAGATCAAAATTTCTTTACCTTGGCACTGTTGACATTTGGACAAGATGATTCCTTGTGGTGGGCTGTTCTGTGCATCATGGGATGTTTAGCAGCATCCCTGGCCTCTACCCACTGGATGCCAGTAGCACCACTCCCCACACAGTCATTTTGTCTGGAGACAGAAATGTCTCCAGACATTGCCAGAAGTTCCAAGTGGAGCACAGCCACTCTCCATTGAGGACCACTGCTTAGGCTGTGTTTTACTTTAATCAAAGGTTAGAGAGCTTGCCTGATGCTAAGCATGTTGGAAGCCGGAAAAGAATGAAATAAGATTCCAAGCCCTTCTTCTGCCAATTTTGTAAAACCCATTCTCTTAGAGGAGTTAGCAGAGATGACTTGGAGAGGCTCACCAGCCATGCGCTCTTCCCAGGCAAGGGACCTTTCCTTTCTGCTCAGACCCTGACAATTTAGTGTTTCTTATGGCCAAGTCGTCCTGTAACCGAGTCCAAGCTCGCTCTGCTGGCCACACGACAGACCGGGGGCTGAGGCAAGGAACAGCGACTTTATTGGGAACGCCAGCAGACTGAGAAGATGGCAGACTAGTGTCTCAGAAAAACATCTTATCAGGGTCTGAATGTCAGTTTCTTTTATAGAACAGAGAGGAGGAGGAGGTGAGGAAGTGGAGTAAAAAGGCCATGTACCTTGCAAAATATCTCCTGCTTGGCCCGCTGAGAGGAAGGGAATGTGTTAATTTCATCTGCTCTGCAGCCATTCACAGGTGGGCAGGGTCAGATTGTCTCCCTGTGAGCTGAACAAAGGCACTTTAGTTTAACCTTCAGGCAGGGGAGCAGGGTTCCCTCAGGCTGGCCATTATGTATGATTATAATAACAAAAGCAACTAAAAGCAAAGGTTAAAGTAAAAGAAACAGATCCAGCATCAGTCAGAATTGGCTCTTCCTTATTACAGTCCTGGGCACGGTTATTGCAAAGAAACCCTCTCCCTGCTGGTAACTGGTGTCTACCTACTACCTCTTGTTTCCTTCCCTTTGGCCTTGAGGGCACTTTCTGGCAGGGAAGGAAATAAGGTCTAAATACTGTAGAGGAGGAAAAAACTTTCCTGTACCCTTCTAGGCATTTCTGGCTGGTCTAAGAATGATATTGACATGAGACAGATGAACAGAAAAAAAATCAAATTTAATTACATGCATACATGAAGGGGATATATGTATATATATATATCCTATTTAAAATAAGTTAATAACATTTTAAGCCTCCCCTTAATCCCACATCTCTCTCTGCTACCATTTATCTGCTTCTCCTGTTCACAGACCAATTTCCTAGTCACGTTCTACACTCACTATCTGTTTCCTTCCTCCCCATTCACTCACCTCTCCACCAGCTCCAATATGGCCTTTGTCCCTGTTTTTCTATAAGAAAAGCATTTGCTAAAGTCCCGAGTGACTTGTAGGCTTCGAAATGCACTGGACATTTTTCAGCTCTCATCTTATTTAACCTTTAAGCAACGTTTGACACTGCTTTTCTCTCCTTTTTGAAACACCCACTTTCCTTGCTTCCATGACAACTTACTCTCCTGGGCTTTCCTACTGGTTCGACCTTCTCATGGCCTTTGTAGGCTCATCCCCTCCTTGGCCATTCCATTCTCGCAATGCTCAAGGCTCGGCCCTAGGCATCCTTCTTTTCTCTCTCTGTCCCCCTCCCTGCATGTTCTCACCCTTGCTCATGGCTTCATTTGGCCGTGCTCATATATATACACCAATGATTCTCAATGTCCATCTTTTGACCAGTTCTACCTTTTATACATTGGATCCTTATGTACAACTATCTACTTGAAATCTCCACATGGACTTCTCAAGGATAGCTCAGACTTAACAAGTCCAAGATCAAATTCTTGATCCATCCTGTCCAAACCTGTTTATCTTCCAGGATTCCTGTATTAATGGCACCAGCCCTCCACTTCATCTCATACCATACTTCACCTTATTCTCTGGCTTTGGATCATATTCGCTCTTCATATGGACCATGATCTTGTCCCCAAAAGGCATGTTGTTCTCTCTGTCTTGAGCGCTCCCCTTGCTGTTCTCTTCTAAACTTGGACTCATCTTTCAGATCTCCACTCAGCATCGCTCTGCAGGAAGTTTTTCCTGATATCTCAATATATGTGGGACTCATCTGATACCTGCTCTCGTAGAATGATGCTCCCTTTGCTTCATGTAATTACATGTCCATCAGTCAGTGTCTGATTTCTTTGGATTGTAAACTTCGTGAAGGCAGGGGCCCCATCTGTTTTTAATCTCCATTTTACTCCAGGGCCAATATGTTTGGAATGAATACATGAATGAATCAAAAAAAAGAGAAAATTGCTTTCTCACACTGAGTTGTTTGCCTTTCCTCATTATTTATAGTGTTTTCACATACTGACTTTCTTATTTTTATGAAATCTAATGGGTCCATCTTTCTTACTTTGAGACCGTTTTTCAAACGGCCTTTGCCATCCCAAGATTACATAAATATTCACCAAAATTTTCTTCCAGTACTTTTATGATTTCATTTGCAAGGTTTAATTCTTAAATCCGTCTGGAATTTATTTTCAAAAGCAATGAAATAGTGCCCGCTATTTTATTTAGAGCCAATTTTTCCTAAATTGAAAATTTCAGCTATACGCGGTAGTGTGATGTCATTAAAGATAATAGGATTTGGAATCAGAAGTCCTGGATTTAAGTTCAGCTCCCTCGCTCATTGTGCAAATTTTAGCAAGTCATTTGATCTCTTTGAGAAATCAGAAAGCTTTTGAGAGGAGGACTCAAGGGAAGAGACATTTCAGAAATCCTCATGAGGTACATGGCCATTGAAGGGGAAAGGGAAGGGAAGGACAGACTAATGGTTAAGAGCATGTTTGAGTCAGACTGTCTGGGTGTCAATCACTATGCTCCTTACTTTACCATCTGTCAAACAGGACAACAACTGAAACCTTCTTTATATGGTTTATTGTGAGGGCCACACAAATTAATGAATGTAAAGTACTTAGACCAGAGTCTGGATCTTGGGAGCGGTAAGTAATAAGCAATGGTCCTTATACAAAAGGGATGCCATTATTTCAGTGAGGATAACAGAGAAGATGTCTTTTTCATACTCTCTTGAAGGAACTAGGAAGGTACGCTGTCAGGGTGTACTCCATGATGAGCTAATAGTAACGGTAAAGAAATGAAGTGGAAACATCAGCTTACCGGCAATACAACCAAAAGCAACTCTCTCCCAGGTCTAATTTCATGTTCTTCTTGCAAATCTGTTGCCTGTGGTATATTTTTATTTTTTTAATTAATTTTTATTGGAATATAGTTGATTTACAATGTTGTGTTAGTTTTGGTTATACAGCAAAGTGAATCAGTTATACATGTACATGTCTTATCAGTTATCTATTTTATATTCAGTCGTGTGTATATGTCAAACCTAATCTCCCAATTTATCCCTCTCCCACCCCTTTCCCCCTTGGTAACTATAAGTTTGTTTTCTACATCTTTGACTCTATTTCTGTTTTGTAAATAGGTTAATTTGTCCCATTTTTTTTTAGATTCCACATATAAGCTGTGGTATATTTTTAACACAAGCAGAATAACCTTTCATGTTCTCCAGTTTAAGGGAGTAAGTTTATTAAATTCAGTAAATTATTAAGTCGAAGGTTATAAAAACCAAGTCCTTTGACATGGACAGATTTTAATAATATCACTGGATATGAATATTTTTCAAAAAGAACTGATAAATGTGTCACATAGTGTAAGTGAGCGAGTGAGTGGGGGAGAAGTGTTACCTCATATGCCCAATCATAATGAATTTTTCATTTACCATTTTGGTCCCCAAAACGCAGGAGTAACCAGAGAGGTGGCATGTTTTAACTACACAGTATCACAGAATAATAAACACGAAACCACGATTTCCACCTCTCCTTTCCTTTCTGAATATTTCCTTAGGTTGCAGACCCTAATATGGCCTAACCTCACATCGAAACAGTCATGGCCAGGCCAAGACATGTGGTGTCCAGAAAGCGATTTCAATGATGAATGGAATTATGTGTCTCTTTCATTGAGCTCAAAATAAGGGATTTATTACTTGTACAGAGTTTAACACTGTAGCTCATTTAGCATAGCTTATCATTTTACAGTTTGTCACATAACTATATAACATCAGTCACTCAACTAAGGATAAAATAAATCTGTTTTATTGGTTTTTGTTTTGGAGTTTTTTGTTTTATTTGTTTTTGCTTTCATGCTGGAAAAAAAAAAAGTGTTTTTATTTTCTGATGTGTTCACTTTCACATTAGAAATATTTTCAACCGGCAATTTCCCACAGAGAATTCAGGTGCTCATTTGACATCAATGATTATAAGTACAGTAGTTTAGTCATTTTATAAAAATTATAAAATATAATTTTATATTGTATTATATATATTATGTATACACTCTAGTAAAATTTATAAACAGAATTCCTGTTAGCGGTTTTTCTATAATGTATTGAATCAGAGAAACAGCAGTTATTGGAAACTTCAAAATAAAATAATTTTTTCCCACATGTATCTACCCCCTCCTCCATCCCTGGTTCAGTGAGTAGGGTTGGAGGTGGAGCAGGGAGCAGGTGTGAGTCATGGTTAAAAAAAGCAACCCGGGCTCCCTTTCTCTGGTTAATTCATGTTCAGTGATTAACCATCCACGCCCACCCAACTCCTGGGGTGTGTAGACCCAGCTCTCACTGCTGGGACTGCCCAGCCAGGTCTCTTGATCCTCTGCTTCTGGCCTCTGGGTGCATAATTCAAGTCAGTTCTTCAGTGGGGGCCAGTTAAATCCAGAGGCAGGAGTCAAATCCCCATTTGCTCTCAGGTTCAAGCGAGAATCTCCAGTCCAGGGCTGGCAACAGCAAAATTGGTGCTTTGAAGCCTCCCCCGATCCCACCCCCTTTGGCCATCTTGTGTTTCTTCTCTACATATTGGAAGCCAGAGAGAAAACGTCCTGATTAACCGGGGCTCGTGCTCTCATGGCAAAATATGATCAGAGTTTGCTCGATCCAGGGCACCGGGCAGAACCTCCTGATTAATTTTACCAGTTCTAAAATTATATCTGGCTGGTTCTATTAGTTTCCTAGGGCTGCCATAAGAAATTAGCACAAACTTGGTGGCTTAAAACAGCCAACATTTGTTCTCTCACAGTTCTGGAGATCAGAAGTTCAAAATCAAGGTGTCCACAGGGCCATGCTCACTCCGAAGTCTCTAGGGAAGAATCCTTTCTTGTCTCTTCCAACTCTTAGTAGCTCCAGGCTTCCTTGGTTTATGTCCCCATGATTCCAACCTCTGCCTCTGTTTCCACATGGCCTTCTCCTCTGTGTGTTCTTCCTTCCTATTGTTCTGACAATAGGAAGACTTGAGTCTTTTGTCATTGGATTTAGGGCCCACCTTTACCCAGGATGATCTCATCTTGAGATCCTTAATTACATCTGCAGAAACCCTTTTTCCAAATAAGGTCACACTAACAGGTTCCATGTGGACATATCTTTTGATGGGCCACCATTCAACCCTCTATGCCAGGTATGTAAGAAGAGGATGTCAGAACCTGAGTTAGCTGGTCCTGTATTTCTGATGTATTTTAATGATTTCAAGCCCCTTAGAGAACACACTGCCTTTTTTTTTTTTTTAGTTTAAAAATTTTTTTTCGCTGTGTCACACGGCTTGTGGGATCTTAGTTCCCTGACCAGGGATTGAACCCGGGCCCTCAGCAGTGAAAGCACAGAGTCCTAACCACTGGCCCCCCAGAGAATTCCCCCACTGCCTTTTGAAGCTTCCCAGCTGGCCCTATCTCAAATCTGGCTCTTGGCTAGGGAGGGGAGGGCAGAAGTTGTGCACTGATTTAAGAAACAGACATTTGAAAGAAGTCTTACAATGGCATTCTGTACATTCCTCCACCAGAACGCCACTGGTGAGTGTTCAGTAAACCTAGTTTTGTGAAACTACATCTACCACTATAACTAATATAACTCCCTTCATTATCCTCCCCAGTCAATATCACCATCCTGCTTAAACCCAACATCTACCTTCCCACTCTTATTCCCAATTATTGACCAAAGTACTCACCTGCCTCGTATTAAATTCATGACCACCACCAACAAATGGACATTAAACACTGATCAGCAATCCTACCTTGTTTTCCTAATAAGTATACTTCCCATCTCCCAGAACAGCTATTTCATACCTTCTCCTCTATCATCAAGAGTTTATCCCCCAACACTCTTAGCCAATAATCGTGCTTCTCAATGTATTGGTAAAATTGAAACAGTATTTCCATTCTCAAATCTGTAATCAGCTGGCATGTATATCCATAATCTCTGTCTATCTTTGTCTTTCCTCTTGTTATAATTTTTTCCTATCACACACTACTTCTTTTGGATAGCTTTTCATAACCCCTTCTGAAGGACCTCACTCCTGCAATGAGCTCTTCTTTCTATCAGCAGCTCTCACTCCATGGATCATTCCTACTTCCATGTATCAATCCTGCTAGTATCCAAGCATGTTCTAGCAGCTCCAATACATTATGAATAAGCTCTTCCTTGGCCTGAAAGCCCTCATCTATTTGGCGTCTTTTTCTCCACTCCCTTTTTCAGCAATTTTTTTTCATTTTACAACTCATTTTCCTTGGATTTCATTTCCCATTACTCTATGGATTCTATCCATGTTCATGTCTCAAACACGTTCGTGTTGTCAATTTCATTGATTATCTCTGTATCCTTAGCTTCCTTAAATTTATTTGAACAACTTCCCTGCTCTTTGCAGATTTCTGCACATTTTATTTTCTTTATTGTATCAGTGACTTCATTTTTTTTGGTTTGCTTTGTTTTGTTTTGCTATATCCAATTTATGCAGAAATAAAATCCTATGGTCAATCTACCTACTTCAGTTTTCCACTTGGGGGACTGATTTTTTTAAAATCTTGGAGCACTGCTGAATTATGCATATATCTGTTTCAGCAATAGAATTAAAACATCCCTCTGTAGTATAAATTCTATGCATCAAACAACATGGTCATTGGGTTCTAAAATCTACCAGAATAATGAATAATTATCTTTAAAAGTTGGCAGGACTTTTGTTTCCTGCAGAGGTGATGGAAGCATGACTTTTTGTGCAAATTAGACTGTTAACTTATTTCTTTGCAGGAGAGGGTCTAAATATATTCTAATAGTGTACATTTGTATAGCCCTTTGTAGCTTTCAAGGAAATTTCATATCCGTTATTTTATTTCATCCTTACAACCACCCTGTAAGATACTGGTATTTATCTAATTTTCACAAACAGGAAAAATGAGCCTCCCTGAGTGTATATGACTCAAGGTATTAGTATTTTTGAAAACCCTCCAGGTAATTTTAGTGTGCAGCTAAGTTTGAGAACCAGTAGATTACCTGTCCTTTTTGGAGGCGTGCTGTCTCTCCAATTCAACTCCTTCTACTCTTACCTCCAAAGGGATTTTTACTGCAGTTTAAAGGAGAAGATGACCCTCTTGGGACCAAGTCTCTTGCAACACAGATATCAGCCATTTATAAGGGAAAAAAAGGAATTAAAAAAACACTATAAGCCCCTTTAGATATATAATTTTCTCCCACGCTAATGGATGTTTCTGCATCTGTATTGATTGGAAGATAAAGGAAGTCAAAACGTATACAGTGTGATTTGTGGGAAAGTATCAAAACATTCCGACCTGTCTCATAGGTTTTCACACATCATATGGATATTCATATTCAAATGTACATTTAAATATCTTATGAATATCGCCATCTTCTGATTCTTTCTAAAGGAATTACAAATGTGGCTCTGATAATATGGCTTACCTGTTTCTTTTTAACAGCTGGGGATGACATTAGAATGATTTGAGAAAGAGCCTAAGTATCTTAACACATCCCAACATATGTAAGGTCTGAGAACTGTTGGTTGTAAAATAATTTTTACATTTCTCCACTAAGTTCTGAGGGTGAACTGGAAAATGGGAGTTATTCTGCTGTGATGATGAAATGGCTCTGCTCCTAAGCATGCATTGGGGAGAGGCAATATTGGTAAAATGTAAACCAGCAGCACACTGCAGTTTTTCAGTTATTAAGAGAGCATTTTTCTTGCAAAGTTGGGCTACGAATGAAGAACAAATAAAAAATAAATATTCCCAGAGCGCAAGTATATTCCAAGACTGATAGCAATATTATTGAAAGAAGAGTATAAAAATTGAATTTAAAATGATGATCCTTATATCTTGGAATGATATCAAGTCTTAGGAATATAAGGTTGCATTGTTACATTATATTCTGAAATCTTTGCTTCAGTTTTGCTTTATGTAAAAATGGGGAAAATAGTTTTTAAATTCACACAGAGCCCGGAGAGTTTCCTTCTTAGTTTTCTCAGCGCATAAAGAGCAGAATGAAATCATTTTTTGTTGTTGTTGTTACTGAATTAGTTTCCATTACTGCATTTTAAGTGAAATACACTTAATTATGATTGCTTAGGTGACTCATTATAAGGGAGCTGTTGAAGACTCGTGCTCTGTCCATTTATTTATCTCTGAGTCTTTTACTGAAATGGCAGACAACACTTTCTTGAATGCCATTTTCATCAGATGTATGCCCAGCTCAAGAACATGGATTCCTGTTACTATTAAAGGAAACCTAAATACTTTCGTCTAATTTCTAAGGTGCCGTCTCTATCCATCTTGTTTCTTCCGGTTTCCCAGCATGCACTTTGTCCCAGTCAGACTGTTTTCTGTAACCCCTCTCACTTCTTCATGCTAATGCCCAGACCTGTGGCTGTGTTCCTGCTGCATTCTCAGCTGGATTGCCTTCTCTCTCCTCTCCATTCAGGAAAACAGTCTTTCTCCAAGGCATCGCTCAATTCGCATCACTTCTGTGAAACCCCTTCCAGCTGCTTTGGGCCACACTGATCTTGCCATCTTTCTAAGCCTCCATGATACACCAGCAGCAGATTCTCCTGTTCCACCTGCATTAAGAAATTTCTAGCACAGGGCCCTTGCTCTCAGGTACCAAGAGGAATGCATACTGATGTCCAAAGTTGAGATGCCAAATCCTAGAGTACACACCACTGACATTGTACTTCCTGTGTAAGGGCAGGGTCCATGGGAACCAAAGGGCAATGTAGCTCTTGTCCAGACAATGCTACATTTACTGTCTCAAGATGGAAGGGTTCCCGTAAGCAGATTTTTTGAATGTTTGTGTTGTGCTGCCAAGATCAGTTGAGTTTTTGGTGCCCCTGCTTACCCATCAGAAAATATGTTAGGTTTACTGCTCCTTGGGGAATAATCCATTTTCAAAATTCTGCAACTGATTGTCTTTGTATTTGCATGTGGGATCTTCCCGGACCGGGGCACGAACCCGTGTCCCCTGCATCGGCAGGCAGACTCTCAACCACTGCGCCACCAGGGAAGTCCCAAAAGATGGACTTTTGCTCATTGATTTAGCACCATGTTGGCATCATTAAATTTAATTAAACAAACAAGTTGGTTATAATCCCCTTTCTTCTTATCATGTACTTCCCTGAGTGACATTGACCATGTATAAATGGCATGTCACCATTTCAGCTGAGGTGTGAATTATGCCCTACTATAGACTATTAGCAAGTAATCCAGACTATTCCTACCTCAATCCATACCCCTTATGTGATTCACCAGTGTGTGAGGAACCAATGCTGCTTTGCCCTGTTTTCTCCCCAAGTCTGAGGTGCCACTGAGCAGACTGAGCCTGTTGCACCTGCTGGTATAGCAACCCGCCAAGGCTACCATGATTTTTTCAGGGAGGGAGGACTACAGCTTCTACTTCCTGTGAAATTCAATCAAGAATAGCCCATGCCCAAACTGACCTGGTTTCTCAAAGTTACCGCTCGCAGATACCTCCAGTGTACCTCGTCTTACTCTCTGTCCTCCAGGGATGGGTTAGAATAGGTTAGGACGGAGCTTCTCAATTCTAGCTGAACATTAGAATCACTTTGGGAGGTTTTTTTTTTTGGGGGGGGAGGGCGTAGTAGCAGCTTTATTGAGATATGATTCGTATAGTATATAATTCACACATTTAAAGATGTGTGAATTCAATGGCTTTAGTATATTCACAAAGTAGAGTAACAGTTAATTTAGAACATGTTCTTAATCTCAGAAAGAAGCTCCATACTTTTTAGCTATCTCTCCTCTAACTCCCACCCCCATACTCTCAGCCCTAAGCAACCACTAGTCTACTTTGTCTCTACAGATTCACCTATCCTGGATATTTCATAAAATTGAGATCATATGATATGTAGTCTTCTGTGACTGGCTTCTTTCACTTAGCATAACGTTTTCAAACTTCATCCATGTTACAGCATATATTAGTACTTCATATAGTACTAATGAGTAAATTTTTATGGCCAAGTAATATTCCATTGTATAGTTATGTCACATTTTGTTTATTCATCCATCAGTTGATGGACATTTGGGTTGCTTCTACTTTTTAGCCATTATGATCTTTTGTCCATCCTGAATAATGTTGCTATGAACATTCATGTACAAGTTTTTATGTGGACATAATTTTCAATTTTCTTGCATATATATCTAAGAGTACAACTGCTGTATTCAAATGATAACTCTATTTTAACATTTGAGAGACTTCCAGACTGTTTTCCAAAATGACTGCACATTTTTATATTCCTACCAGCAGTATGACTTCTAATTTTCTCCATATTCTCACCAACACTTGTTATTATTTGACTTTTTAATTCTGGCTGTGTTTGTAGATGTGAAGTTTCTCATTTTGACTTTTATTTGCAACCTTTTGGCTAATGATGATGAGCTACTTCTCCTGTGCTTATGGGTAATTTGTTTATCTTATTTGGATAAATGTCTATTTGGGTTCTTTGCCCATTTTCAATTGAGTTGTCTTTTTATTACTGAATTATAAAAATTATAAAATTTCATAAATCATTTAAAAAATCTTTGTATATTCTAGATATGAGTCCCTTATCAGATATATGATTTGCAAATATTTTCTCTCATTTTGTGGGTTGGAAAGTTTTTTAATAATGTTAATGGCTGGATGTACTTTTAGAGATGCAGATTTACTTAATCTGCTGGCTACCTCCACTCATATTTTTTTTAGTGTGCCAGGCATAGAAGTACTGCATTAAGATATCTACCACCTTAGAGTCCTAGAACTGTCCTCTTTTGCCTTTAGAGCAAGGACCAATTTACTGGTAACAACTATTTCCAGACCCAGAGTAATTTTATTTGGAAGTTTTATTGCCCTTTGCTGCCCCAGAGCTTTGAGTGGGGTCACCCAGGTTTTCCTAAGCAGACTGATCTAACTTTGAACTTGAGAAGAAGAGATTGAGAGTCTCATTCCCTTTTCTCCCTTTGAGTTCCTCGTGCAAAATCTTTGATGATACCCTCACCATCACCCAGACTTCTGCATCTCAAGTAGTTTTGGGAGGAACAAAATTTACCAAGTCAGAGAGAGCAAGGTAAAAGTAAAGGGTCTTCTAACACCTTTCAGAGAGTAAAACACCCTTCCTTTGTATTTATAAACCTACAAAGACAAACCTATTGACATTTGTTACACTAAACAATATGCCCCAGATGACCTGCTATTGTTACTTCTAGATTTAGGTGCAGGTGCACAATTTTGAATGGCAGTTTCCCTTGCTTAAAACATCAATAGAGGGGCTTCCCTGGTGGCGCAGGGGTTGAGAGTCCGCCTGCCGATGCAGGGGACACGGGTTCGTGCCCCGGTCCGGGAAGATCCCACATGCCACGGAGCGGCTGGGCCCGTGAGCCATGGCCGCTGAGCCTGCGCGTCCGGAGCCTGTGCTGCGCAACGGGAGAGGCCACAACAGTGAGAGGCCCGCGTACCGCAAAAAAAAACAAAAAACAAAAAACCATCAATAGATAGGTGATAAGTAGAGGATACATAGGTGATAGATAGATAGATAGATAGACAGGTAGATAATAGCTAAAATCCTATACCCTCTACACAGGCTTATGATTTCCACCACTGCATCCACTGTTTGTTAAGAGGGTGCTAACTGATATTTAGAAGGTCAATTCCTCATCGTTTTCTTTATAGAATAGTTCAGCATCCTTCTTCCTCCTCTTGAATTTAAATGTAGTCATTTTGAAAACCCCAAATGCCCCCATTTAGTTTCAAATTATGCTTTTAAAACACTGATTCCCAAATCCCCAAATATATGTTTTCAGCCGGGACAATCTGTGCCCTAAAGCCCTCACCCAAATTTCTAACTGCCTGTGCTATGAATCAGTCCATGTGTAAATCCCACGGGCACCTGAAATTCCATGTTTCCTGGGAAAACTCATTTTCCCTCCTTCCAACCTGCTCCCCATCTGCATTTCTTGTCTAAGACATCTTCCACTGTACATTTCATCACCTTAGGCTTCTGACCTCTCCTCCTGCTCTCCTCCAAGTTAATTACCTCCTAAAAATCTCTTGATTTCATCCCTTCGAATACCTGGTTATATAATAAATAATAAATAAGTCACAGGGATGTAGCATACAACATAAAGAATGTGGTTGATATATTGTTATAAATTTGCATGGGAACAGATGGTTACTAGATTTATCCTCATGATCATTTCCTAATTATGCAAATGTCAAATCACTATGCAGTACACCCAAAAGTAACATAATACTCTGAGTCAACTCTATTTTAATTTAAAAAGGGAAGAGGAAGGAAGGAAGGGAGGGAGGGAGGGAGGGAGGGAGGAGGGAAGGAAAGAAATAGATTGGACACAGCAGCCTAAAATCTTCTCTTGTCTCATCATGTAGAAACATAGAAATGAAAAAGTTGTTTCTTTAATTCATGAGCAAGAAGACAGTTTTTTGCTCACTTTTAATGAAGTGATTAATATTTACATTTTAATATGCATATTAATACACATTTCATTACCACACCAAAACAAGTTAGTCACTCCTAATTTGTCAACAAATTATACTTGCAACGAATTATGCTTTTTACATAGTTAATATAAAGTCAAATAGTACAGATCATTGATAATGAGAAAAGGCAGATTTTGTCTATAATAGGACTATTATTAAAATTAAAATTATATTTTAATTGGATTTTTTTAAATCTAGAAGAGGCAAGATCAATTGAGTTACATGCTGCTGATAAGTAGCACTCATCCAGTTTTTCCCCAAACCCACAGAAAATCAGAGTTTTCTTTAGGCAATGCTAGCAAATACTGAACTCATATAGTCCTGTTACTCATTCAGCAAATATTTTGAGTACCTATCATGTTCCAGACCCTTAGATACAATGTTAGCAAGTGGTCTCTGCTCTCATGAAGTTTAGAGTATAAAAAAAAAACAAAAAAAACCCAAAAAACTAAAGGGGGCTTCCCTGGTGGCGCAGTGGTTGAGAGTCCGCCTGCCGATGCAGGGGACACGGGTTCGTGCCCCGGTCCAGGAAGATCCCACATGCCGTGGAGTAGCTGGGCCCAGCCGTGAGCCATGGGCGCTGAGCCTGCGCATCCGGAGCCTGTGCTCTGCAACGGGTGAGGCCACAACAGTGAGAGGCCCGCGTACCGCAAAAAAAAAAAAACGAAGGGAAAAAGCAATCTATTAAATAATTACAAATTGTTATGAGTACTATGAAAGTGTCACTTTAGTCTACCTGAGAAGGGGACATTTGAGCTGAGACTTGCAGGGTAAAAAGTGAGGACCTGCCGGGGAAACATTTTGCACCAATAGCCCCGAAGGAAGATAACTTGAAGGATTCATGGAATTGAAAGGCCAGCGTGACTGGAGCTTAGGAAGGCATGCGGGAGAGAAGTAGCCAAAATGAGGTTAGGATGGTAAGAAAGGGATATGGTGAGAAGTTTCATTTTTTTAAATAATAAAATGGAAAAAAATTTTTTTTAAGTGTTTCAGCCAACTGACTAACATAGTTCGATTTACATTTAAGAAATATAAATCCGGAGAGTTCTGTTTTCGGTGGAGAGGAATGAACTCCTGACAAACCTATCTCCCACATATAATAGTGTAAACTCTGTGAAACAAGAAAAAGCAACTACTTGAGGTTTGTGGAAACTCAACAGAAGGGGGAGATTCAGGGCCCTGTGTAACCTGGTCCCCACACTTTTCTGATATTTTTTCTTTTCCTCTCTCCCCCTTGCTCCTTCTTTTCCAGGCACTTACTGTGCTGCCCACCTGGAGCCCTCTTCCCTCACACATGCTTAGCTGGCTCACATTCTCCGCACACCTGCACAAAGCCCTCTTCTGACACTCTAATAGAAAATAACAACCTTCTGGTGCTCCACGCTGCCGGGACAGCCTACCTCCTTGCCCTGCCTTATTCTGCCTCATAACACCTGTCACCATCTGACACACCATATATTTGCTTGTTTGTTTATTGTCCCTTTTATCCGAGCACACCCAGTAGAATGTAAGCTTCATCAGAGGAGGGACAACTCCAGGACCTAAAATTGGTGCCTGGAACAAAGCAGTAAACAAAACAAAACAAAACAAAAAACAGTATAGAGTAATTGAATGGATGGATGAATCTGAGATATTCTGAAGGACTGGAGGGATCTCATTTGACAGTCTGATAACGCAAAGTCCTTCTGCACATAGTGATGTCCGTGGACAAAGGAACAATGGCTGGTGCACTGACCCGACTGGACAGGCTGGACATGTCTGATGTTAGTGTGACCCATAAAACCTTGGAGGGTCAAGTCCACAGAAGCCTTGTGATTTTTCTAATGCAGTTCCCTCAGATGAGATAATTAAGAGTTGAATTGTGAAATGACTTGCTGAATTCACATAGCAACAGGGGAGATAACGGGCTTTTAAAAAAATTTTTTTTAAATTTTTAAATAAAGCTATTTTTAATAAATAAAAATAGCTTTATTTTTTTCTTTTAAATCTTTATTTAATCCTTTTTTTAACTTTTTATTTTATATTGGAGTAACGACTTAATTGGGAAAAGAATCTGAAAAAGAATAGATACATGTATATGTATAACTGAATCACTTTGTTGTACAACTGAAACTAAGACAATGTGCTTTCTGATCCCTGGTCCAAATCTCTCCACATATACCCATATCCCCCAGCCTACCTGCTATGGACTAAATTGTGTCTCCCCAAATTCATATGTTGAAACCCTAATCCCCAATGTGGCTTTAATTGGAGATAGGACCCATAAAGAAGTAATTCAGGTTAAATGAGGTCTTGTGCTGCTCTGACAGAATTAGTGCCCTTATAAGAAGAAACAAAAACAAACAAACAAACAAACAAAAAATTAAAAAAAAAAAAAGAAGAAGAAACAGCAGAGAGCTTACTCTCTTGCTCTCTTCCCCGTACACACTGGGGAAAGGCCTTGTGTGGACACCGTGAGAAGGTGGCCATCTGTAAGCCAGGAGGAGAGCCCGCACCAAGAACCAAACCCTGCCAGCACCTTGATCATAAACTTCCCGGCCTCCAGCCTTCAGGACTGTGAGAAAATAGATTTCTGTCATTCAAGCTGCCCAGTCTAGAGTATTTTGTTATAGTGATGAGCTGACTAAGACACTGGCCTCCCTCCTCAGTTACCGTCTCTTGTACAACAGGAGTCAAGCTGCTAATCTACATCACCAGGTGGTTGTGTCAGTCACTTAGAGAGGAATAAAGAATAAACTGGGAAGTGGGTTATAATTAATACCTTTAGTCGGCTCACATTCTCAGACATAGCCTTCACAGGTGATTCACTCGACTTCAACTTGACGTTTATAACAGCCATCAGAACCATATCTGTGTGAACATTTCAGAAGAGATGGCAACCATCTTCTCCTGTTGTCTTGTTCTCTGAGCACAAGCTGAATATGAAGGTGGAGGCAGGAACAGTCAGGGAAAGACAAGCTGCTGTTTTCCAATTCAGTCTCTCAGCTTCCCCGGGTAATTCACCCAGTGTGAAAGCAATGAAGCATGGATTTCACTTATAATGATATAGACTCAGGCATATTAACCCAATTATTTTATTAAATTACTTACAGAAAATTTCTCTTATCTGGTGTTTGAATTACCTTCTTATTCCTAAAACCGAAAAAGAAAACTGGAGACTCAAGGCTTATTTTAGAAGAATCCCTGCCAGCAAAATTATTGATATTTAAATCCTGAGTTGGAGCTAAGAAAGTGGGGGAGACTGCGTTACAATTCAATCCAATTCACCCACAGTTTATAAAATGTAAATGATATGAAAAGCTCTGGTTATGGTGTTGAAAATGCAAGAAAACCTACGGCTTGCTCTGCGGTCTAGTTAGAGATACATTCAGGACTCAACAGAAAGCATTCAGAAGCAATGTGGAGACCAGGCAAGATGATATGTGTACAAACATCAAATTGCTTTTCCCCAATTCCTACTGAAATGATGATAAAGATTATGGAAGGGGGCTTCCCTGGTGGCGCAGTGGTTGAGAGTCCGCCTGCCAATGCAGGGGACACGGGTTCGTGCCCCGGTCCGGGAAGATCCCACATGCCGCGGAGTGGCTGGGCCCATGAGCCATGGCCGCTGAGCCTGCGTGTCCGGAGCCTGTGCTCTGCAACGGGAGAGGCCACAACAGTGAGAGGCCCGCGTACCGCAAAAAAAAAAAAAGATTATGGAAGGACCTCCAGTGCTGCAGTTCAAGGGAAGATTGTATATATATGTATATATGTAGATGATAGATAGATAGATGCCAGAAACATTGAAGAAATCATTTAGATATAGTGAGATAGGATTGGATTAAAAGAAAGAATCATCTACTACCATGCTGTCTGCCCAGAAAGTAAGGGAAGAGAATCTAGCAAAACTGCATTAAAATCCTATGATGCAAAGCAGTGAGGATTAGTACTGACAGGCTGTGGGGTAATGTGGAGGGAGATGGTGATGTATTACTTCCAATATTCAATATCCATTGTAATACTGAAGAGCTGGATGAAACGTTTCCATTCTTCCAGCATATTTGGACATTCTCGTGAGCTGTAGCCATGTAGAAGGTACACATCATGGCAAGCATCAGGGGGACTGATCCTCTAGGGATTCAACACAGAGAAGGTCCCTGCTGAGATGCCTTCCCAGCCTGGGTCAGGCTGTACAGTGACTGACATTGAAGAGGGGATAGAGGTATGCCAGAAGGGAGCTGCTATGAAGTAAACCAGAGAAAAGCTGAGCACTCCTGTCTCCCTTCCACTAGACTGAAAGATTGAGGAAGGGGTAGAGTCATCCAATCTTAGACAAAGCACACACATAAAATCATGTAATCCTAACTATACAAGCCAATCTTGAGCAAACATGGACCTTCCTCCTAAACGGACAATAAACAGAAAGCTATTTAAGCCATCAAATATTTCATAACAAAAGGAACAAATGTCATCTTCTGAAATCCACAGTTATTATCAGAAACAGGGGCATTTAAAAGAAACTGTGTAATCTTTGTTCTCAGTTTCTTATATTTCACGTTTGTCCTGTGTGTCCAACTTTAGCACTTAATGCCCTCCACCACCATCAGAGGTGATTCCTCTTGCATGTTTGCCCTCTCTCAGTAATCCATGTGTTCATCTTTCACTGATTTCCCAGGAGCCATTCCATAGTGGCTCAGCTCATAGTAGTAGTAGTAACTCTTTTTGTTCACGTCAAAACAACAGAAACCTTTAACCGAAACATTTCCTCAAAATAGATCATCACGAATATGCACCTACTGGTGTGCTTATCCGATTTCAAAGGAGTAGGTGCCATAAGACTCCCTTTCAACAACGATTGCAAATAGAATTGATTCCCACCTTAACAGCTGATTATTTTCATTATGAAAAGCAATTAAATATTATTGTTGGAGATGAACAATGAAGCATATGAGACTTCAAACTAATCTGAGTTAGTTGAAGATCAACTCTGCCCCTTTCAGCTGGCATAATGTCTAAAACCCAGTGACAGAATAGATCACTGAAATAGCAAACCAAGTCAGATACTTAAAATCACTGGAATCACCAAACAATTGGATCACCTTCAAGGTCATCTTTAAGCCAATACTCCCTAGGCAATCTGCAATCAGTGGCTGACAAACATTAATAATTGTACATCCATTCCCTGTGCAGAGTCAGTTGAGGGCTATGTCAAGATGGACCACATTTCTGATGGGCATGTAATACATCTGAAGAACATAAAAGACCAGAACTGGCAACGGGCTAGCCCAGTAAGAAGAGAGAATGGGTGGAGTTGGCTGGGGGTGAGTAGGCAGTAAGGGTGAGACTAGTAACAAATGATGGATGTGTAAGCCTGCATGCTGTAGGATTCTCCCTACACGGAAAAGGCAAAACTATGGAGACAGGAAAAAGATCAGTAGTTGCCAGGCGTTGTGGGGGGAGGGAAGTATGAATACATGAAACACAGGGAATTCTTAGGGCAGTGAAACTATTCCGTATTATACTGTAACAGAATAGATACACGTCGTTATACACTTCTCAAAGCCCATAGGATGCACAACACCAGGAGTGAACCTTAATGTAAACTACACCCAAGTTGGTCCTTAGTTGTGACAAATAGACTAATGCAGAATGTTAATAATAGGGGAGACAGGGTAGTGGATGAGGAGGGGGTGTATGGGGACTCTCTCCATTTTTCTGTAAACATAAAACTGCTCTAAAAATGTTAAATCTCTTATTTTTAAAAAACTGGATGAGTACAAGAAAGACACCATAGGAATAATGGGAGAAAATGAAATAAGACTCTAACAGGTTAGCATCCAAGATGAGCTCAGACACAGGGGGCAGGTTTCAGGAATGTTGAGTAGTTAATAAAGAATGAAGAGGTGGAAGTTGAAGACCCCGATCTGCACAGAAGGGCAGATAGAGCCTTCCTTCAGAGCACAGAGGGCTCCTCTCCAAAGCAGCTCCCTTCTACTTAAATTTCTTCATTATACAGAAGCTGAATTAGTTAATCAACCATGAGATCTAGTTAGATGCTTGTATAATTCGCTTAAATGTGTTTGAAAACACATGTCTAGTTTTACTGTGAATGTAAACCTTGTGTAACCATAGTTTCTTAAAAAACATGGAACATTATTCCTCATCTGATAGGGTCACAGATGCTTACCAACTGAGTAATAGCAATCCAAGTTTTTATTTCACTGGTCAAGGAGCTAAAGATGAAGATACAGGTGAAGTTTTTAAAGCTCTAAAGTCTTAGCCTGTGGTGAATTTGAAAAAAAAAAAAAGGAGAAATCTGTTGCATTTCTATACACTAGTAACAAACTATCAGAACAGAAATGAAGAAAACAATCTCATTTACAACTGAATCAAAAAGAATAAAATATGTAGGAATGAATTTAACCAAAGAGATGAAAGACTGTACTCTAAAAACTGTAAGACATTGATAAAAGAAATTGAAGGTGACACAAATAAATGGAAATATATACCATGCTCATAGGTTGGAAGAATTAATATTGTTAAAATAACCATAATCCCCAAGGCAATCTACAGATTCAATGCAATTCCTATCAAAACACCAATGGCATTTTCCACAAAACCACAACAAGTAATTCTAAAATTTGCATGGAACCACAAACGACCCCAAATAGCCAAAACAATCTTGAGAAAGAAGAACAAAGCTGGAAGTATCATGCTCCCGACTTCAAACTATAATACAAATCTGCAGTCATCAAAACAGTATGTTACTGGCACAAAACCAGATGCACAGGTCAATGGGACACAATAGAGAACACAGAAATGAACCCACACTTATTATTCTTGGCAAAAGGGGCAAAAATATATCGGGAAAAGACAACTTCGTCAATAATAAATAGTGTTGGGAAAATTGGACAGCTACATGTAAAAGAATAAAACTGGATTACTTTCTCACATCATATACCAAAATAAACTCAAAATGGAACAAAATATGTTACCATTTTAACAGCAAAGATTTTAGATGATCAGATTATTGATGGTCCTTTTTTGCTTCTATACTTGTTATTAATTTTATATAATGTGCCTGCGTTACTTTTTAAATGAAGATAAATGACCATGACTAACATTAATTACTGTTTATGCTTAGCTATTTTCATCAAGTTTTTTAAGGCATAATTGAATTTTAAAATTGTTCTTCCCTCTGTTTCTGTTAACCACAACTCTGGGAGGTCAGCTGTTTGGATGATGAAATCATAACCAGGGTACAACTAGTGGGAAAAAGAAAGGATATACAAATTGTAGGCAGAAAAACAAAGAAAAAGGTAAGCAGACATGTATAGCTAGCATTAAAGATTTAAATGTTCATTTTGAATTAACAAAAAAAATAAAGAAGAAGAAAGAAAAACTCTTCTATTTATTCTACGTATGACAAAATTAATATCTCCAGAGAACTGAGCAGCAGGCAGGATTAGCAATGGGTCCACTGGGTCTTATCAGGAACTTTGAGAAATGGGAAGACAATTTCTGGTGTTTCATTTCTTTCAAATACAGATGTATTAACCTAAGTGAAAATTTCTCCAATAAATGGATATATAAGCAAAAAAGAAAAGATTTAAATGTTCAATTGATAGCAAATATCAGAATATGGGAGTAACAGTCTGTATTGCAAGTAGCATTGTTATAAGATGCTACTAATGGGACTCTTGTCTAATGAACAACCTAACCTCAGTCCAAATTGTTTCATCAAAGTTTAAAGTCTTCCCAAAATCTCGTCTTCATCATGTTCAATAAAATCAAAAACATTATAGCCCTTGGTTAAAATATCCTTAAGAAGCATATTAAAAATTATGGCTTTTGTAATGGAAAAAAGTAGCTGGCTGTTTTTAAAATTCCCCTAGGATTAAAGAAACTCTAAGCTTGTATCTAATAAAGTAGAAACTAATTTAAATGATATTGCAGATTTAATGTCCTCCATTAAATTTCTCCCCATTCAGCAAGGAAAACATTTTCTTTCTGTCTCCTTTTGCAGTTATCAGCCACTGACCTTGTACCCCAGTCTGACTCCCTGAAGCATTGTGACCCCAGGGCCTGGGGACAGGAGCTGGTTACTTTGAGTCACAGCTGTCTGAGCCAAAGATGTCAGTTTTGTTCTGTTTTGTTTCTTACTGAGAACCGGGTTATCGGAGAGGGGACTTTGAGTTAAATGGTGCTTACAACCCAACCCAAGGAAGCATAATATTGCACCTCTACTATTGGAGAGGATGCAGGCTAATAGCTTATTTGTCTTTAAACATTTTGTTTTCTTCAACAAGTTCATGTCACACAAAAAAGGTGGAGGAGGTTGCTTGGTATTAAAAGAGAATTTTAAAGCATAACAACCCAATGAAATATGTGGACCCTGACTGGGTCAAACAAACCAAAGGTAGAAAGTATTTTGGGCACATCTGGGGAAATCTGACTAAAGGCTGAGCATTAAGCAATGTCAAAGAATTGTTATTAATTTCATTAGTTGTGATGATGGTATTGTGACTATGTAAGCAAATGTCTTTATTGTTTAGGGGTGAATGTCAAGGTATCCAAATTTTAAAAAATTAAGCAAAAATAGATAAAGCAAAAATGTTAACAATTATCGAATGTAAGTGAGGAATTTTTAGAGGATTATTATAGCATTTTTTTCTACTTCTCATTATGCTTAAGTTTTTTTACTACAAGAAGTTTAAGCTTTGCAGCAGTAGCAATAATATAAGGCTTGAGAATACATCGATAATATTAGAGAATTTTAGAACCATGAAAGATATTAGAGAACATTTATTCCAACACCCTCACTTAGAGATATGGAAATTGTTGCCTCAAATGGTTAGCAAGTTACCCAAGGCTACATAATTGGTTGGTGACAGAAGCCAAAGAAGAAACTTTTGGTTTCTCACTCCCAAGTACCATTTTACAAGTACATCCTGATTCCTAGGTTCTGTCCTGCCCACACATGACATGTAACTAAGCCAACATGGCTGCCACTCCAGAGCCACCAACTCCACTTCTTCTGGGGAATCTGCTGTGGCCTCAGGCACAATCACCACAGTTGTCCCTGCTGCTGCTATAGAATCACAGGAGTTTCAGTAAATAACACCATCCCTATGCCCCATCCCAGCTGAGATGCTGCCCCCACCAACAATTCAGCAATGAGACATTAGCACAGCCCCTTCTTCCTAACGGCACTCAAATTCTTCTACTTCTCATTGCTTAGATTCTACCAGAGTGAAGTGAAGTTTCATTGCCATTTTTAACAAAACGGATTTCCTCCAAAAATGCTTTACTCCCAAGAGATACATTGATTGAGCTATACTGGCATTTCTCTAACGTAGTAATTCTGTTTTTTCTTTTAATTTATAAATCTCTGAGGTATGTTAACAATGAATAGAAGAAATGACATGAATTAGATGTGTGTTCTTTATTTTAGCAGGAAGGCCCTGCAAGCATTTAGGCAGGTTATAAAATTACAAAATGCCTAAACTTATAAAACAAAATTGGTTGCACAGTTCATATTTATAGAGTTGAAAGTTGTAAATTCAATTCTCATTTCTCATTCTAGATTCACAGTATGAATATCCATCTCTCCTTCCTTCCTTCCTTTTTTTTTTTTTTTTTTTTTTTTTTTTTGCCGTATGCGGGCCTCTCACTGTTGTGGCCCCTCCCACTGCAGAGCGCTCTGGACGCACAGGCTCAGGGGCCACGGCCCACGGGCCCAGCCGCTCCGCGGGATGTGGGATCCTCCTGGACCAGGGCACGAACCCGTGTCCCCTGCATCGGCAGGCAGACTCCCAACCACTGCGCCACCAGGGAAGCACCCCCTTCCTTCCTTTTTTAATGCATTCATTTTTATAATGAAACTTACCGAAGGTGAAATTGTTGAAAAATGCAAAATACTGCGCTCAGAGAGAAAGAGAAATACTAAAACATTACTTTTATTATGACTTTTCTTTACCACAAAACTTTCATCAGCCTATGTAGTCTTTTGGTAAGGAAGTTTGGTTTCCTTATTTCAATTAGGGATTAGTTTCAGCAATGGGATTTTTCCTACTTTCTAGTTCATTTAGTGCCTGTCCACAGGCCTGTGACACCCAACAGGCAGCAATATAGGAAAGAGTAAATCACTCCTAGGCTCAGCATCCATTGACAATGCTCAGTAGTCCTACTTTAGATGGCTCTCTGAGACGGTGGTTCTGAACCTCATCTTCCTGCGCTTTCCTGCTTTAACTGGCCTCTTAGGACTTCCTTCCTCAAATGTCAGAACTTGCACAAGCGTCCAAACTTCCTCCCATCTCTCCTGAAGTTTTCCTGGTCCTAAACCCTCCTGAACAACTCTGTCCTATTGCTTCTTGTACTAGAACATAACAGTAATATCTCGTGATTGAAAACAAACCCCCAAAATTCTAGAACTGAAAAGTATAATAATCAAAAGTAAGAATTTAATTATTTTGGAATTTAGGCACTGTTTTGCTATTATTTTAGTAGTTACTCTAGAAATTTACTAATTTAACTAAATACGTTTTACAACAAGTTACACACAATTGAAAAAAGAGAATTAGTAAATAACATATAGGTCAAAAATTATATCAAGAGAAAAGCACAGAGTGATAAAATGATGAAATTTAAAAAAGAGCAGATAAGTGATGTGGGAAATTCAGTAACAAATTCTAATATATAGTTGATTAAAGTCCCAGAAGGAGAAAAAGAAAAATTGAAAGAATAATGACTAAGAATTTTTCCAAACCAATGATAGAGATCGATCTACAGATTTAAGAAGCCCAATAAGGGGCTTCCCTGGTGGTACAGTGGTTAAGAATCCACCTTCCAATGCAAGGGACACAGGTTCGAGCCCTGGTCCAGGAAGATCTCACATGCCACGGAGCAACTAAGCCCGTGCACCACAACTACTGAGCCCCCCTGCCACAACTACTGAAGCTTGCCCGCCTAGAGCCCGTGCTCCGCAACAAGAGAAGCCACTGCAATGAGAAGCCCGCGCACCACAACAAAGAGTAGCCCCTGCTCGCCGTAACTAGAGAAAGCCTGCGCACAGCAACAAAGACCCAATGCAGCCAAAAATAAAGAAAGAAAATAAATAACTTTAAAAAAAGGAAGGCAAATAAGTTCCAAGTGGAATAAATAAAAATGAAACTGAAACTTAGATGCATCATAGTAAAATTGCAGAAAACTACAGAGAAAATCTTAAAAGCAGTCAGAGTTAAAACAACAGACTACCTTCAAAAGAATGACAGGATATAGTCTACCTCACAGGAATCAGAACACAGTAGAACAAAAAAACCTTCAAAATACTGAAAGAAAATAGCTGCCAACCTAGAATTCAAATTCAATACCTCCAAGGACCAAGTTGAACTAAAGATATTTTCAGGTAAACAAAAATGAGGTAATTTGCCCCCAAAAGATTATAGTAAATGATATCCTAAAGGTCTAAAGGCAGAAAAAAAGTAATCCCACACGGAAGGCTCAAGATGCAGAAAAACAAGGAAGAGCAACAAAACTGATAAATATAAAGGTAAACCAAAATGAGCACCGATGTTATCACAACAGTGATAACGTCTTGTTTCGATATTATATCTATGATTGAATTAAATGGGAACAATAACATAAAAGTCAAGAGAGGATTAAAAGAAAGCCAAGTGTTCTTAGGTCCTTTATTGTTTCAGAGAAGGGTAAAATGATCGATTAAAATTAGACTTCGATAGTTCAAGTGTACATACTTGAATTTCCAGGGTAAGTACTAAAATAAGAGTTAAAAATTGCATAAATTCCAAACTAAGAGAAGAAATAAATGGAATAATATAGTAAATCCAAAAGAAGCCAAAAATCAAGAAAAAGAAACATACAACCAGTAGGGCAAATGGAAAGTACACACTAAGATCTTTTGAAGGATTACCAACCTGAGTGCGTCGTTTAAACTCTGGGATATCAGTATAAGTTTTTTTTGTTTTTTTTTTTTTGTGGTACGCGGGCCTCTCACTGTTGTGGCCTCTCCCGTTGCGGAGCACAGGCTCCGGACGCGCAGGCTCAGCGGCCATGACTCACGGGCCCAACCGCTCCGCAGCATGTGGGATCTTCCTGGACCGGGGCACGAACCCGTGTCCCCTGCATCGGCAGGCAGACTCTCAACCACTGCGCCACCAAGGAAGCCCTCAGTATAAGTTTTTATGACTCATTTTTGGTTGTCGTCACCTGCGATTATGGAAGAGAAAGAACAAAATCCACCCAGGTTTCTCAACACTTGAACTTAAGGAGTTCTAATGTGTTAAACCAACGTGACCTCAACCAAGTCCCAGTTACAGGGAAGGACAGTGGGGTCCCTGAAATACAATTTCATTGAGAAAAGTGGAGTGTGAGCTGAAGAGGAGGAGGATTCAGGATAAGAACTGAAGGTTCCATATGAAAGGATTGGTTTCTTCAGTGGGGCTGACCCTGGGAGCTCCTCCAAACCAAACACACTGTCATAGTGCTTCTAACCTTGGAAAAATAGCTGGGCATCAACTAGACAAAAGCCCGAATAGGAACATCCTGGTATGAAGCTGGCACTCATCTGCCCTCAGAGGACTTTAACAACCTACGTATTAATTACTTATTGCTGGTTAACAAATTACTCCCCAAATTAATGTCTGAAAACAACAAACATTTATTACCTCTTGGTATCTCTGATGGAATTAGGAGGTAGGGCGTTTGAGAGGTAATTAGATTTAGAAGAGGTCATGAGGGCAGAGCCCCCTTGATGGGATTAGTGTCCTTTTAAGAAGAGGCAGAGGAACCAGAGCTCTCCATCTCTCCACTACATGATGACATAGGAACTAGGAGGCTGTGTGCAAACCAAGAAGAGGGGTCTCCCCAGATACTGAATCTGCTGGCACCTCGATCTTGGACTTCCCAGCCTCCAGAACTGTGAGAAATAAATGTCTGTTTAAGCCACATGGTCCAGGGTATTTTGTTATAGAAGCCCAAGCACACCAAGATGCATAGATTAACTCATTTAATCCTCACAATGAGTCAGTGAAAATGTGTTATTACTACACATTGCACCATGGAGGAAAAAGAGGTACAGAGAGGCTAAACAACTTGTCCAAGATCATAAAGCTAGTAAATGGCAGAGTTGGCATTCAAACCCAGGAAGTCTGGTCACAGAGCCCATCATTTCAGCCATTCATTCCACTGAGTGGACGTCGGTATGAGCACACTGAGTGGACACAAGTGTCCTCCCTTAAGACTGTGTAAGTCCTGCGGGTTTTGGAAAATTTGTAGTGGGGAATGTAGACAGATTTATCTGATTTCTTTCCAGTATGGCAGGTGGGGCTTTGAGCAAGTGTTAACCAGAAAAATAAAGAAATATGACTACATCTGTTCCTGTAAAGGCAAAGAGTTATGAAGTGACTTGCTCTAGCTTGCAAGCTGACTCTGGGGTGTTTACCTTCTTTGGACTGAGCTGCAAATCCCTCTGCTATTGGGTAACTGTGGTATGTTTCAGGGAGCAGAGAGGTTGAAAATCCCAGGAAAGGCATCTATGGTTCTGACTGAACTCCACAAAGATTAGCTCAAAGAAAGTCCTCAGAAGACAGCCCACTTTCCTCAATGGATTTTGATTCATCCCTTTCCCATATTCATCCTGAAAGTATGTAATAGACAAGCCTCGCCTTACATTGACAGCCTGCCATAAAAATGAGTTGGGATAGGGCTTCCCTGGTGGCGCAGTGGTTGAGAGTTCGCCTGCCGATGCAGGGGACGCGGGTTCGTGCCCCGATCCGGGAAGATCCCACATGCCGCGGAGCGGCTGGGCCCGTGAGCCATGGCCGCTGAGCCTGCGCGTCCGGAGCCTGTGCTCTGCAACGGGATAGGCCGCAACAGTGAGAGGCCCGCGTACCGCAAAACAAAACACACAAACAAACAAACAAAAAATGAGTTGGGATAAATTGACTTGAGTTGGACATAATAAAAAAGCAAAGGGGATTTTTCACTTGTACCTCTGAATTTTTTCCTCTTCAATAACCCTACACCTGAAATCACGGTTCATCTGTCAACAGCCATCACTGTGTCTCCCCACAAGTACAAGCTGTTTGCAGCACAGCATGGGGATAAGCTTTCTCACAAACTGGGATTGGAACCTATTTGCGTTTCTTCCTACAAATATGAAAATTCCAAAATGTCTTTGATTAGTTTTGCTTTTACCTTTGAAATAGAGTCCACTTACTTTTCCAGCTCACTTAGTTCCATGTGGTCTTCCTTGCAGTGGAGGAGATTCTTAGTGGGTACATGCTGCACCCAGGGTTTGCACCCAGTAAATATTTGTTGGGTGATACAGTGAAGGAAACCTTCCTCTAAATGCTTCACATAAACCTAAGTTTTCATTGGCCTAAAAGGAGAATGACTATTTCCATTTGAACTTGGCCTGGCATCAATACTTTTGGCTTCTCTGGTTTTGATACCACTTCTCCCTCTGCCAATTTCTCACAGTTCATCTGGAAGCCTGGAACTCAAAATGCCTTGATAGCCAAAGAAACTCCAGAGCGTGAGAGAGTAATTCTGTGAGCACCAGTCAACAACATCTAGGGACTTGAGGCCAGTTTAGATTGAAGCAAATGCTCCTTTTGGAATCTCTGAGTACAGAGGGGAAAAAAATTGCCATGGGTAGGTTTCGTTTTGGTGATTCTTTTGCTCCAGTGTAAAGTAGAAGCTGTGACATCTGAAAGGGAGTAAGCAAAACTGGGAAGTGAAAAAGCAGAGCCAGTCTGCAATGGCACCAGATGAAGCTTATATTTGCATGTGATTCAAAACACTGAGAACAGAGCCTGCCCAAGTAGCTGTCATGTAGCATATGTATCCATGGGTCAATGCCTCAGCCATTCCCTCTGTCAAACTCTCTCACTTTCCCAAACTCGCTTTGATTGCTAGATGTGAATTACCACTGGTTTCCTTATAACTTTCTCGGTTGACACAGCAAGCAGATTTTGTTGCTGCCAGCGCCTATCTGAGTTGCCATTCGGCAGTGGTGGGATTCCTGGTTCCATACTTAACTGGAGGCTTAAGTGGTTTTTGGTGTTGGCGCTACTTGCCATTTTATTTGTAGAACTTTCTTAGGTGGAAGGACAAAAAGCCTTCCTGGTATACAGTATGTTCCTAGTAAATGTTTGCGGAATTTCCTGGACCTCCACTTCCTAGTCATTGATGTAAGGCTATCTCTAAAATTCATTTTAGCAGTAAAAAGCTATGGGTATTGTCAAGATCCAGGCATATTGGAACATATGTATATGTATAGCTGATTCACTTTGTTATAAAGCAGAAACTAACACACCATTGTAAAGCAATTATACCCCAATAAAGATGTTAAAAAAAAATTAAAAAAAAAAGCATTTATCTGTTTCATTGAATTTCTCTTTAATACTTATTATAATGTGTTAATGCAGTTATTTACACGTCTACCTCTTTCTCCTGTCCATGAAGTCCCGAGGGCAGGTATAGCTGTTATTCATCTTCATACTCCTAGCTTTGGGCACAGTGCCCTTCCATAGTAGGTATTCAATAAAAGTCTGTGGAAAAGCCATCTTTAGAAACTACATTTCTCAATTATGAGTCCCATGTTAAATATTTTAAATGATATATAAAAGGGGGAGGGGGCTTCCCTGGTGGCGCAGTGGTGAGGGTCTGCCTGCCGGTGCAGGGGACACGGGTTCGAGCCCTGGTCTGGGAGGATCCCACATGCCGCGGAGCAGCTGGGCCTGTGAGCCACAATTACTGAGCCTGCGCGTCTGGAGCCTGTGCTCCGCAACAAGAGAGGCCGCGATAGTGAAGGGCCCGTGCACCGCGATGAAGAGTGGCCCCCGCTTGCCACAGCTGGAGAAAGCCCTCACACAGAAACGAAGACCCAGCACAGCCATAAATAGATAAATAAATAAATTTTAAAAAATAAATAAAAATTTTAAAAGGGGGAGGGATAAATTGGGAGATTGGGATTGATATATACACACTACTATACATATAAGATAGATAACTAATAAGGATGTACTGTATAGCACAGGGAACCCTACTCAATACTCTGTAATGACCTATATGGGAAAAGTATCTAAAAAAGACTGGATATATGCGTATGTATAACTGATTCACTTTGCTGTACAGCAGACACTAAAACAACATTGTAAATCAACTATACTCCAATAAAAATTTTTAAATAAAAAAAAATTCAAATAGAAGGAGACCTTTTCAACCTCTTTATCAACCCCCTAGTATAAGAATGGGAAAACTACCCTGTTTTTGTGCTCATTATTGGAAAATACTCCTTAGGCTACCACCTTCATGTAGGGTTCTAAGCCAGACGTTCCAGAATATCATTGGATAGTTTGAAATATAGAGTGACTCGAAAATTGCTCCTATCCTCACGAAAGGTGGACAGCCAGCCTGCCCTTGAGGCAAAAGCCTAGGGAAAAGCCAGGCCCTTTTCTACTGGGGACCAGCTCCTTATCTTTAGAAGTCACACAGGTCGGTTCCTAGAGACTTTCTGCGAAGTACAGGCCAGAGGTGCCCTGCAAACCCCTAAGACTATCCTCCTCCCAAAGTTTTCAGGCTAGAGGAGCATTTGCCATAGAAGCAGGTGGCCCCAGGCAGGCCTAATACCAACCATGCCATAAAGCAGGGATCAGCAAAATTTCTCTGCAAAGGATCAAATTTTAAGTATTTTAGGCTTTGCAGCTCACATACATATCAGTTGCATATTCTTCTCTGTATGCTTGTTTTCACAAACCTTAAAAATATGAAAACATTCTTAGCTGGAGGACATCTACAAAAAATTTTAAGGAGCCAGACGTGGCTCATGGGTCATAGTTCACCAACCCTGCAAAACACCAAATGGATGTGCTCGATGTTAGCACTATTCTTTCACTTTGTTGATACCTCCAAACCAACAATAAGTTCATTCTCTTTTGGACCTTTTCTTATTTAAATGTGTTAAGGATTTAGGTTCTGAAAACCTAGGTTTCTATCTCTAAGACGCTGTGTGATTGGGCCAGCTCATATGACTTCTTAAGCTTCAGTAACCTCATCTTAAAAATATGAGTAATAAATGAGTATCATATAGGGCCGTCCAAACACCCCAGTGACAAACCATACGTCAAAGTTCTTTGTAAACTATAAACTTTATTTAAATTTTAGCTATTATTACTCTTAATGTTATTGAACTCTTAGGAAGTAGAATCACTCTGATGACATTATGGTTTAGTTTGTATATATATAGTTCCAATGATAGAGTGTGGGAAAAATCCCAAAGAAATATTTGGTTTGAATCATAAATTATTCAAAAGCTTCAAACTTTTCTTAGAAGCTATTATTTGGTTTATGTGGGAAATTACTTGCATGGAAAAGAAATTGTGGTTTTTTAACCTTTCACACTCAAAGTAGAAAAACCACAAAAGAAAAAAATATATTTTTCCGAAAACTATTTGTAGAGATTTGTTTTCAAATGCCAACGCTTCTGTCCTCCTGAAGTTAAAATGAGTGAAGACTCATTTCTTTAGAAAAAGAGAAATTCAAAATTTTGCTGCAAATTAATATCATACGTTTGGTAAGGAGGAAAAGCACATTCAAGTAAATGCTGTTGGCTGATTGTGACCACAATGCTACCTTGTCTAATACATTCAGGAACTGAAGAGCTTTTAAATGTCACCAAACTTGGCAACAACCAGAACAAAAAATGAAATTATATTCCACCCATGAGCCTCTTAAGGTATTTCTCCCTCCTCAAAAGTTAACAAATTGTGGTAAATGGTGATAGTAAATAGTGTGTTCATTTCCAAAATGTGTACAATAAATTATCTCTAATGCCTCAGTCTTTCCTTTTGAGCCTTAGCATTTGACATCAGATCACGCTTTTTTAAAAAAGCCTGGAATTTTTGATATTTTATTCTCCCAGCTCTTTATTTTTCCCTGGCTCCTCTTCCTTACTGCACCCTGAAAACGTGAGTATTTGCCAACATTTTTTGATTGACCCAATTGTCTCCTCAGCTGCATCCTCCAGAAAACAAAATCACTCATAAATAGTTGTCTAATGCACCTATTCTCGTTAGATTTTTTTTTTTTTTTTTTTGCGGTACGGGGGCCTCTCACTGTTGTGGCCTCTCCCGTTGTGGAGCACAGGCTCCGGACGCGCAGGCTCAGCGGCCATGGCTCACGGGCCCAGCCGCTCCGCGGCATGTGGGATCTTCCCGGACCGGGGCACGAACCCGCGTCCCCTGCATCGGCAGGTGGACTCTCAACCACTGCGCCACCAGGGAAGCCCCCCGTTAGATTTTAAGCTCCGTGAGAACAGGAACTTTGTTTTCCTTCCTGCTAAATCCCTATGTAAGAAACATGGAAGGTGGCTCACAGTAACAACACCCAGTGTTTTAATCACCACTGTTACCCAGCATTCTCTGTAGAACTGTATTCTGCCCCATAGCTCACTAGCAACCTCAAACTCATCATATTCAAGCCACACATCACACTTATCAGCCACCTCCTAAATCTTCTCCTCCTGACTTCCTTCATAAATGTCACCAGCTATTTTCTCAGTCACTTAGAGGTATTTCCTTTTATCAAACAGCAATTTAATTTCTAAGTTATTGTCAATTCTGTCTTTTGAAGGGGGGGAGCTTCTAATATGGGTAGGGAGACCAAATAGTGCCACATATACACTAGGACAATGTTGAGAGTAGGAAGGAGTGCTAACTAGTTGGACCGTCAGGACGACAGCATAAACATGGGCTGTCCTGAGAAAATGAAGCATGTGATCACCTTAGCTATGGACGAAGAACTATACTAGAAATCATACGTAATACAAAGGTGTATACAATACAAATAGTTCCCGCCTCACAGACTATAAGCCTTATTACAGGAGATAAACACAAGTAACTCTGAAATTAAGTACAAAGTGATAACTACCAAAATTCTGGAAGTTTAAGAGCAAGATTAATTTTGGCTGGGTTTATTAGGGGAAGGGTCATAGAAGATGTAACATTTGAGTTTTGAAATACAGAGCTGATTTGCACATGTAGATATGGCAGCAAATAAGGCTGAATGAACACTGAGAACAAAACTTTGAGATTGACAAGTAATTCAACACAGCTGATGAGAAAAGGGCAAGAGTGAGAATTAGGGCAGGGAAAACATATTGTAGATTTCTAGTCAGACTGGCACTGTGAGTTTCAGCTTTATTTGCCCTTCCTCTTCCCCACTGGTATAAATAGCAACAATATACAAAACATTAAACATTTTAAAAGGCTAAAAATAAAAAGCCATACTCTAAGAGAAATACCTTTATGGATCTAAAAAACAGATATGGTCAAAGTAGTAAGTAAGCTTTAAACAGGTTTGTTGAACCCAGATTTTAGAGACAGAGAAAGGCAAAGCTTTTATTACTCTAAAGAATGAGGAACAAAATGCACCAGAGCCAAGTTTACCACCTGAGTTTTTTTGTTTTGTTTTGTTGTTTGTGTGTGTGTGTTTGTTTTTTACGTTTTTCCCCCAGAAATTAGCAAGGGATTCCAAAGTCTATATGGAAGTGTGAAGGGGCCAAATGTAGTTAACACAATAATGAAAGACAAGATCATAGAACTTTCACTATCAAAGTTACTAGAAAGATGCAGGAATTAACCAGTTTGATATGGTGCAATGATAAACAAATAGACCAGTAAAACAGAACAAGACCAGATGCTAGCCTTACATACTCAATTTATTTAAGACCAAAATGACACTACAGAGTAGTAGAGAAAGGATGATCTTTTCAATAAATGATTCTGGGACACTGAAAAATAAAAAAATAATTTGGGTCACATGAAAAATAATTCACCTTGATCCATACCTCACACCAAACACAAAACCTATTCCAGGTGGATTAAAGACCCGAATTTGAAAGGCAGGTAATATAGCTTCAAAAGATAAGATGAGATAATATTTCCACAGCTTTGGGGTATAAAATGTATGAAACATAAAGGAAAAGACAGATACATATGTTAACATTAAAAAAGAAACCTCTGTCCATCAAATGACACCATTAAGAAGGTAAAAAGACAAGCCATACCTCAGGAGAAGCGATCTGTAATACATATAACTGCTGAAACACAGGTATTCAGAATATATAAAGAACTCCCACAAATCAATAAGAAAAATACAACCCATTAGAAAAATGGATAAGAGATTTCCAAAATTAGGATATTCCAAATAATTAAAAAGCATTTTTAAAGGTGTTCAACCTCATTATGCACTAATTAAATGCAAATTAAAGTTGCTGTGAGAGACAATACACATCCACTAGAACGACTAAAATGATAAAGATATTTGAGGAGGTGAAGGAACTAGAATTCTCATATTCTGACCTATGAGAATAAATTAGTATGAGCTACTTTTGAAAACCATTTGACATTTATCCACTAAAGCTTAATATACATGTATGCTAAGATTCAGCAATTTCACTCCTAGGTATATACTCAACAAAATGTGTACATAGGTGTGCCAAGAGACTTATGCAAAAATGTTGCAGCAACTTTTTCGTTAAAGTAATCCTTACATCCATAAACAGTAGAGCTGATAACTAATTTGTAGCATATTCATACAAGGGATTATTTTAGAGATGTGCTAGATATGGTAGCCACTAGCCACATGTGGCTATTTAAATTTAATTATTTAAAATTAAATAAAATTTTAAAATTCAACTACCCAGTCACACTAACCACATTTCAAGTGTTCAGTAGCCGTATGTGGCTAGTGGCTTCCGAATTGGACAGCACAGAATATAAAAAAATTTCTATCTTTACAGAGGTTTATTGGAAAGCAAAATGTATATAATATATCCATATATTATATATATATGCTTGGGACTCCAATCATATAAATATAAAAAAAATAGGGAAAGTAACCTCTGGTCTTAGAAGTTAGTATAGATGTTAACTTTGGGAAGGACAGAGATAATAATAATTGGGAGTGAGCATGAAAGATCCTACTGGGATTCTAGTAAGAAAGTATTTCTTAATCAGGATGTTTACTTTGTGAATATCTAGCTAGCTGTGCACTAACAATTCTACTGGGTTTTTTTCACATGTTATCCCTCAATAAAAATTTTATTTTAAAAATAAAACCTCATAAGAAAAGAAAATTAGATAACTCAATAGAAATTTCAGAAAGAGACCTGAACAAACACTGCACAAGAAAGATAGTCAACCAATAAACATATGAAAATTGTCTCAAATTCATTAGTAATCAGGAAGACGCAAACTAAAGCCACAATAAGCTATTTCTACATACACACCAAGATGGTTAAAATTAAGAAGACTGACAACAGAGACTCTTGTACCTATGTTAGGAGTGTAACTGGTACAACTACTATGGAAAAGTATGTGTCAATATCTACTTAAGTAGAACATCTAGAACTTACACTTTGCCCTATGATCTACTGATTCTATTTCTAGGAAATATACCCAATGGAAATTCTGGCCCATGTGCACCAAGAATCTTTACACAAAGTTCATAGCAACATTATCCATAGTAGCTAAACAGTGGACAAAGAAAGGATAAATAAATATTGGCTTATTTATATACTGACATACTATAAAACAGCATCAATAAATGATCTATGTGATTTATACGAAAAGCATGATTGAATCCCACAAACGTAATTTTGAACTAAAGAAGCTAGATATGATTGAATATGTACTGTATGATCTACATAAAATTCAAAAATAGACATAAGTATAAAGTTAGACATCAAGATAGTGGTTACCTTTAGGGAAGAAGATAACTGCCTATGAAAGAGGCTTCTAGGGAATTGGCACTGTTTTTGTTTAAAACCCGGGTCAGTGTGATAATCCATCAAGTTGCACATTTACAATTGGTGCATTTTTCTGCATATGTGTTTTATTTCAGTTTTAAAAGTTTAAACAAAGAATAATAGATAAGAATTGTCCAGAAATGATTACATGAATCTTCACTTTGAAAAGACAAAATAGTACCCAACAGAATAGAAACAAATTCACATTTTTATGAAACTGCAGAATATAAAAGGTAAAAATAAAAACTACTAGAGAGATAAAAGATTACATACAAATGCCAATTAGACTGATAGCAAAATTATCAGCAGCAAAAATGAATAACAGCATAAAAAGAATTAATCTTCTAAATACTAAAGAGAAAATAAATGTTGACTTAGAATTTTATCACCAATGAAACTATCTTTCAAGAGTAAATATGAAATAAAAATATATAGTTTTATATACACAGATATACACACATGAAGAAAGTTTTATGTCACTACAAAACTTCTGTGAAAGAACTATTAGAGATTATATTTTAACAAGAATTTAAAAATCTATAGAAGAGGGACTTCCCTGGTGGCACAGTGGTTAAGAATCTGTCTGCCAATGCAGGGGACAGGGGTTCAAGCCCAGGTCTGGGAAGGTCTTACATGCCGCGGAGCAACTAAGCCTGTGAGCCACAACTACTGAGCCCACGTGCCACAACTACTGAAGCCTGCGTGCCTAGAGCCCATGCTCTGCAACAAGAGAAGCCACTGCAATGAGAAGCCCGCTCACCGCAACGAAGACCACAATGCAGCCAAAAATAAATAAATAAAATAAAATAAATGTTTTTAAATCTATAGAAGAGATTTTTGTCTCCTTTGATCATTGATATTTTTCAACTGCCTAAAATAATGCATGGTACAGAGGAAATTCTCAATAAATATTTACTGAATGAGGAAGAAAAGTGAACAGGAAAAAAAATAGATAGCGACAAACAAAGTGAGGAAAAATTAGGAAATATGCTGGTAAGTTCAATTATAATATTGTTAATTTTTATTTGTAAAATGTGGAATTAAATTCTAATTGGCAAGAACGCAGAATTGGGAAGTGTAGTTCAATGGGTAATTAAAGCACGGAAAATGGTTAGTTTTAGGGGAGGAAGAGAAACACAGCATAACTCTAGCTTTTGCTTGAAAAACATATTTAATTACAAATAACAAAAATTTGATAGTAACTACTAACAGAATAGGAAAAAATACCAAAAAATTCCAAAAAAATTTAATGAAGGAAAGAATAAAGAATAACTTTATTAATGCAGTAGAAAGAGGGAAAACTGGGGAGGAAATAGAAGTGATGATAATCAGAGAGCAAAATGATATGATGGAAATAAATCCAATTTTGAAAACAGATAAAATAATCCAAACAATCTATAATCATAATGCATGTGAACAGAGGAAACTTACCTCTTAAAATACAGAACTGTCAAATTATATTTAGAAAAAAAGTAAAGAATTACAGCATCTGCACAGAAGTACCTGTACAGAATAGTCCAATAACAAAATGACTCAAAAAGCTGAAAATAAAGGTCTTGAAAAACATAAACCAGAAATAAGCTGCCTAAAACAAACCCTGTGTTATAATATTAATATCAGACCAAATAAAATTTCAGGTAAAGATCCTTAATAGGAAAAACAAAGGGACATTACATTATGATGTGGCAGGGAATTTTTCTTCCTCTACTCCTCAATACTATGAATATTATGGAATGAATAATCATGAATTGGATGAACCTGGCTACAATATCAACATACACAGTGTAACAACTGTCAGAATTATGAGACAATGTTATATCCATAATCATAGTGGAAGACATTAAGTCACTTACATCAGAAACTTTTAGACCAAGTAAACCTAAAATTAGTAAGGGTAAGTAGAATTTTCATAACAAAATTAATGTGTTTGGGATTCCTGTGCCCAAGAAATAGAGAATATGCATGCTTTTCAAGCACATATGAAACCTTTCAAAACTGATCATATGCTAAGTTACAAAGTTAGTCTGAGGAATTTCAAAGATTCAGTATCATATATATTTATTTTCCTAGGTATCATGTAATCAAATTATGTATCAACGTTAAAACAGTAGCTTAAAATTTTTTTTTTTTTAAACATCTTTATTGGGGTATAATTGCTTTACAATTGTGTGTTAGTTTCTGCTTTATAACAAAGTGAATCAGCTATACATATACATATGTTCCCATATGTCTTCCCTCTTGCGTCTCCCTCCCTCCCACTCTCCCCATCCCACCCCTCCAGGTTGTCACAAAGCCCCGAGCTAATATCCCTGTGCCTTGCGGCTGCTTCCCCCTAGCTATCCACCCTACTACGTTTGTTAGTGTGTATATGTCCATGACTCTCTCTCGCCCCGTCAAAACTCACCCTTCCCCCTCCCCATATCCCCAAGTCCGCTCTCCAGTAGGTCTGCGCCTCTATTCCTGTCTTATCCCTAGGTTCTTCATGACATTTTTTTCCCTTAAATTCCATATATATGTGTTAGCATACGGTATTTGTCTTTTTCTTTCTGACTTACTTCACTCTGTATGACAGACTCTAGGTCTATCCATCTCATTACAAATAACTCAATTTCATTTCTTTTTAAGGCTGAGTAATATTCCATTGTATATATGTGCCACATCTTCTTTATCCATTCGTCCGATGATGGGCGCTTAGGTTCTTTCCATCTCCGGGCTATTGTAAATAGAGCTGCAATGAACATTTTGGTACATGACTCTTTTTGAATTTTGGTTTTCTCAGGGTATATGCCCAGTAGTGGGATTGCTGGGTCATATGGTAATTCTATTTGTAGTTTTTTAAGGAACCTACATACTGTTCTCCATAGTGGCTGAACCAATTCACATTCCCACCAGCAGTGCAAGAGTGTCCCCTTTTCTCCACACCCTCTCCAGCATTTATTGTTTCTAGTAGCTTAAAATTTTGATACAAAGAAAAATCACACTCCTAATTAATTCACAGGATAAGAAAAAAAAATGTATTGGAATGTGTGAAATGTTTCAAACTAGATGACTATGAAATCACTATATAACAAGTCAAACCTTGTGGCACTGTTAAGTGGAATTGAGAGGTAAATTTCTTACCTTAATGGTGTTTGGTTTGAAAAGAAACTAACAAAATGTCCAATTTGTGTATGTCCAATGTGACAGAAAAAATAACATCAGAATAAAACCAAATGAAGTAGAAAAAGAAAAAGGAAAGGAAAGAGCAGAAATTATTGGAACAGTAAGCACAGTAACATGTGTTATGATCCCAAAGCAATTAAATTTGAAATCAACAATATAAAGATAAGTTTCTTTAAAGAGACAAAACCAATACTAATGGAAACTAAAAGCGTGATGTTTAAAAACTGAGTTAAAACTATGAAACTTTTAGAAAAAAAAAACATAGGAAAGCATCTCTAGGCTAGGCAGAGCTCTCAGACTTGATGTCAAAATCACAAGCTATGAAAGGGAAAATTGACATAGCGGATTTTATCATTAAGAAGAACTTTTGCTTTTGTTAAAAAGTAAAGCTAAAGACTGAGGAAATTCAGAATGCATCAAAGATTTAAGACCTGAAACCATAAAACTCCTAGAAGAAAACATAAGGAAGAAGCTCCTGGACACTGGTCTTGGCAATGATATTTTTGATATGACACCAAAAGCACAAACCACAAAAATAAAAAAGTGGGATTATACCAAATTTTTTTTCGGGGGGGGATTATACCAAATTTAAATGATTCTGTACTGCAAAAGAAACAGTCAACAAAATTAAAAGGCATCCTATGAAATGGGAGAAAAAATTGCAAATCATGTATTGAATAAAGGGTTAATAATCCAAATTTATAAAGAATTCATACAACTCAATAACAAAAAAAAATCTGATTGTAAAATCGGCAGAAGAACTAAACAGGCATTTTTTTCCCAAAGAAAGCATCCAAATGGACAATAGGTGCATGAAAAGATGCTTAACATCACTAATTATCAGGGAAATGTAAATTAAAACCACAGTGATATATCACTAACACACCTACCAGGATGGCTAAAATAAAAGAGAGTGACAATACTAGTAAGGAGGCAGAAAAACTGGATCACTCATACATTGCTGTCGGTAATGTAAAATGGTACTGCCACCCTGGAAAAATAGCTTGGTGGTTTTTTATAAAACTAAACATATACTTACCATACAATCCAGCAATTGCACTCTTTGACATTTATCTCGGAAACGTGCAAACTCGTGTTCACATAAAAACCTGTACACAAATGTTGATAGCACCTTTATTTGTAATAGCCCAGAACTGAAAACAATGCATATGTCCTTCAAAAGGTGAATAGTTAAACTAATGGTGGTACATCTATACCTTGAAATACTGTTCAGCAATAAAGAGGAATGAACTATTGTTACGTGCAACCACTTAGATGAATATTTAGGGTATTATGCTGAGACATAATAATCAACCCAAAAAGGTCACAAACTGCATGACAATATTTTGAAATGACATATTTTAGAGATTAGTTATTGTCAGGGGAATGGGACAGGTGAGGTGGGAAAGGGAATCTGAGCAGCTATAAAAGGGCAACATGAGGGATCTTTGTGGGGTGAGGCTATTCTGTATCTTGACTCTGTCAGGGTCAACGTCCTGATTGTAATATTGTGCTATGACTTTGTAAGACTTTATCAACGTGGAAACTGGGTGAAGACTGCATGAGATCTCTCTGTATTATTTCTTACAATGGCATGTGATCTACAACTATCTAAAAGTAAAAAGTTTAACTGAAAAAACTAATTAAAGAAAATTCCTGATATTAAAGTATATCTAGAACTTAATAAAAAAGTAAGGACATCAAACCTCTAGAATATAGCTAAAGTGACATTTAGAAATAAATTTATATTCTTAAATACATGTCAAAATATAAAGATTAAAATTAGTTATTCAATACCAAAAAACTAAGATGTTAATCACAGTGTAAAACCAAAGGTGGTAGAAAGAAGGAAGGAAAGAATGAAGATAATGGCAGAAATTAATAGACTACAAATAAGCAAAACAACAAAAGAGATGAACAACAAAATCAAAACCGGTGTTTCAGAAAAAAAAAACCAAACTAAAAAACACTAAAAATAGAACTACCATACAACCCAGCAATCCCACTACTGGGCAAATACCCTGAGAAAACCATAATTCAAAAAAAGCCATGTACCACAATGTTCATTGCAGCACTATTTACAATAGCCAGGACATGGAAGCAACCTAAGTGTCCATCGACAGATGAATGGATAAAGAAGTTGTGGCACATATATACAATGGAATATTACTCAGTCATAAAAAGAAATGAAATTGTAGTGTATTTGTAGTGAGGTGGATGGACTTAGAGTCTGTCATACACAGTGAAGTAAGTCAGAAAGAGAAAAACAAATACCGTACGCTAACACATATATATGGAATCTAAAAAAAAAAACAAATGGTTCTGAAGAACCTAGGGAAAGGACAGGAATAAAGACGCAGACATAGAGAGTGGACTTGAGGACACGGGGAGGGGGAAAGATAAGCTGGGATGAAGTGAGAAAGTGGCATGGACACATATGCACTACCAAATGTAAAATCGATAGCTAGTGGGAAGCAGCCACATAGCACAGGGAGATCAGCTCAGTGCTTTGTGACCACCTAGAGGGGTGGGAGGGAGATGAAAGAGGGAGGAGATGTGAGGATATATGTATATGTATAAATGATTCACTTTGTTATAAAGCACAAACTAACACCATTGTAAAGCAATTATACTCCAATAAAGATGTAAAAAAAAAAGCTCTCCTGAAAGACTGATTATGAAATAGGACAGAAAGAGTATTTAAACAATATTAGGAATAAAAAGACATAAATAGACATAAAATAGAATAAATATTTTAAAAGTTGTATGACAATATCATGAAAATGCATATTTTCATTAAAAGTTAAATTAAAATATAACTTAAAAAAGTTAAAACCAGAGTAAACTATAAACTAGTAAAGAAATAGAAATAGACAAAACTTTCCCCTCTAAAAAGATATTAAGTCAAGTGTTTTGTACCTGAATTAGCACAACCTTCAAATAACAGAAGTTCTAATTTATTTATACTGTCTCAGAGAACAGAAAAAGAGGGAGAACCAGGTATCATATTCTGGGCGAGTACAATTATAATTTCAAAGCAGAACAAAGAAAACATAAGAAAAGGAAATCATAGTCCAATCTTACTGGTAAATATCACTAGAAAAAATTATAAATAAATTAAAGAAAATGAAACGAAAAGTATATAAAAGAAAATACTATATTAAGATCAAGTAGCGTTTATATCAAGAGCAGAAATAAAATATTCAATATAAAAAAAATCAATCCATATAATTCACCATACTAATAAATTATAAGTGAAAAATCATATGATCACCTTAAGAGCGAGAAGAATTTTTAAAAGCCTCTTAACAAATTAGAAATATATGGGAACCAATTTAACAAATTATTAGCAAAAGATATATACACATCATACTAAACATTGCAGTCTAGAAGCATTCCCATTAAAGTAAGGATTAAGGCAAGAATGTCTATAATTATCCCTAAAATTCAACATTATACTGGGGCTATAATTAAATATAAAAGGACTAAGAATAGGTATAAACATTTGAAAGAAAGGCATAAAATTGTTACTAAATATAGATAATTGTCTTTGTAGGAAATCCAAGATGATCCAGAAATTTTAAAAATCAATAATAATGTTTTGAAAAGGAAAAGAAATAGAAGAACTTCAGCAAATAAGATCAGTATACAAAAATTAATGCCATTCCCATATGTCAGCAAAATCTAATAGGGAAAAGACAGTGTTTATAATAGGAACAAGAAACATAAGATATCTAAAAATTACTAACCAAAATCAGGCCAGATGCTTATGAAAAATTGTTTTAAAATTATTAAAGAATATATTTTGAGTAAAAGGAGAAATATACCAATGTAGCTGACAGGATTATCATAAATATGCTCATTCTCCACAGTCTAACTCTTGCAATTACAATTAAAATTCCAATAATGTTTTCGTTGAAAACCAATGAACTCATTAAAATTCAAATGACATTTCTACCTTCTGGAAATGGCGGAGTATTTTTGTCATAGTTATCCTGCACGTAACAGTTATAAATCCTGGATTATCTATATGTATGTGTGTGCATATGTCCACTGTGTACATGTCTGTGTGTGTGATACAGACATACCCAGACAGACACACACAGTTTATTCACACTGGTGGTAGTTATATTCCATACAGTCACTGCAAACACTGAATTAGTGAATATGGAACCATTGCTCCTACGGGAAATACAAGGTTAGGTTCTTGCAAGCCTCTGGTCACATCTTCACCAGCTGATCAACGTGAATCAGCTAGAAAAAACTGTATATTATTTACAGTGACAGAATGATATAAATTTGTCTGACTTCTCAGAAACAATGAAGGTTAGACAGTAGAACATACATACTCTGGAAAATAATTTTGGTGTGTTATATATTTTATAATACTTGCTCCCAATTAAAGTTATAATTCAGCCTTGCCCTTTTGTCCCTTTTATCATACTGAAAAGTATTGAATATTGATGTAACTTTGTCAGTTTTTCTAATCTCCCGTTGCGGAGCACAGGCTCCGGACGCGCAGGCTCAGCGGCCGCGGCTCACGGGCCCAGCCACTCCGCAGCATGTGGGATCTTCCCAGACCGGGGCACGAACCTGTGTCCCCTGCATCGGCAGGCGGACTCTCAACCACTGCACCACCAGGGAAGCCCCAAAAATTCTATTCTTTATGTTTTATTTAAAAATTCATGAGATGTTTTCCTTTAAATATCTGTGAATGAAAGAAATGACAACATATTTCACAAAGGGCTGACATCCTTAATGTATGTGTTAATTTTGTCCTCCAGTAAGCAGACACCAAGACATAATTAATCATACAAAAGATATAAGGGGGAAATTCCTGTGAAGGCGAAAGGAAGAGCTGGAGAAGGAGAGCCTTCAGACCATGATCCAAGTCAGAATCCTATGAAGCAGAGAGGACGAAAGGAATACTGGGAAAGAAAAGTGTCAGACAGTTGCACAGTTGGAAGAAAGTTTTGGCCAGCTGATGGGGAGCACTTGAGACAAAATCCCCCATTCAAGAAATCCCAGGTCTTGGGCTTCCCTCGTGGCACAGTGGTTAAAAATCCACCTACCAATGCAGGGGACATGAGTTCAAGCCCTGGTCTGGGAAGATCCCACATGCCACGGAGCAACAAGGCCCATGTGCCACAGCTACTGAGCCCGTGTGCCACAACTACTGAAGCCCATGCGCCTAGAGCCTGTGCTCCACAGCAAGAGAAGCCACCACAATGAGAAACCCACCCACCGCAACGAAAGAGTAGCCCCTGCTTGCCGCAACTAGAGAAAAGCCTGCGCCCAGCAAATAAGACCCAACGCAGCCAAAAAAGAATAAGATAAATAAAATAAAATAAATTAATTAAAAAGAAATCCCAGGTCTTGTAGTAACAGGCCTGCTTTAGAACTTCTGCTATGCTTAGCCATCAGTAGGGAGCAGCCCAGAGGAAGTGTGAGATCTGATGGCACATTTGCATGGTTGCCATAATATATAAAGAGTACTTACAAAGCAACAAGACAAAAGGGGGAAACACCAATATAAAAATGGCCAGTGGACATTATACCAAATTACCCAGCAGCCACTTAGAACTATTTTCCCCCTTCTATGCTCCTCTCTGTGTTGCAACGGCTGGAAGGATCTCTGTCAACCAGATTTTGGGTTACAATGTACCAATAAGAGGAATTCCTGTAAAAGAGAAGCAGAAGCCATTGTGCACCATGTAACAATGTCGTGTAGGAATGAAGGCTTCAGCCCACAGCACATGTGAGGATTTGCCAGAAGATTCTTTCTGGGTGTCCTGCACGTTATTGATGCTTCAGGCACCTGAACTCACCATTATGATTTCCTGATATTCCTGTACTTACAGATTTCCTGAAAGAAAATAGCAGCTCTCCCTGATCTGTTTTCCAGTCTTTCTTTTTTTTTTTTGCTGTACGCGGGCCTCTCACTGTTCTGGCCTCTCCCATTGGGGAGCACAGGCTCCGGACGCGCAGGCTCAGCGGCCATGGCTCACGGGCCCAGCCGCTCGGCGGCATGTGGGATCTTCGCGGAGCGGAGCACGAACCCGCGTCCCCTGCATCGGCAGACGGACTCTCAACCACTGCGCCACCAGGGAAGCCCTCCAGTGTCTTTCTTAACTGTCTTATGAGCCTCTAATTCCTTGTATTAGATCACTCCCTGCTTGAAACACCTACAGCAGTTTCTGACTAAATCCTGACTGATAGAAACATGGACAAGCAAATCAGAAAAGTATAAATGAAAATGTCAAATCAGTGTATAAAAATACACTTATAACTACAGAATAAAAATTTTAATGAGATTTTTTTACTTGTTAAATTGGCTAAGGTTTATTTCATTTATATTTATTTATGTACTTATCGATTTTATTATAAATACTCAAGGTTAACAAGAGGAAAAAAAAGGAGGTTCTGCCATACACTACTTTTAGGAGTTTACACACTTTCCATTTGCATTTGTAAAACCTTCTTAGAAGGCAATATGTATTATAACCTTTTAAGTGTTCATAATTTTCGATTCTTTAATTTCACTTATAGAAGTTATTCTTAAGAAAAACTTAGAGTACAATGTTATATATGGGTATTCATCACAGTACAAGTTATAAATCAGACATCTGTTAAAAACATAAATATCCAAGTATTAATTATCCAAATATTTAAATTTATCATGACATATACACACAATGAAATTGCTAGGCAGCCATTATAAGTCATGTTTGGGCAGAAATTTAATAATATAGGGTTAATAATATTAAATGAAAAAACAAGATATATAACTGTAGATACCGTATGATCGTAGTATTGTATATAATGTATATTTACACTCATAATATTGTAAATACATGTATATAATATATTTCATATATATATATCTATGTATGTCATTTATACACGTGGGTTTAAAAAAAGGGAAAATATTGCAAATATTTAACAGTGTCTATTTCTCCAATGACAGAATTACAGATTAGTTTTATTTTTATATATTTCTAACTTTTTAAAATGTGCTAGTCTGAGCATATATTTTATAATGAAATTCAGCTCAATAAGAATTTTGATGTGCCTGTAAGAGCAGGTCAGCAGATGGAGAAATGAGATAAAGAATTTCTAAATTTGTTACAGATAGTGATTTAGGTGTTTCAATTCCCTTTCTGTTGTTATTGGAGAAAGGTATTGAAAGAATTTGATTGATATGCCTCAACTAATATTTGCTCTGCAAAGAGCAGAGTTTTATTCTTTTAAAAGTATAATTGGCTACAGGCTGGCTTGACTCCACATTCCCACCATAACATACACTGTAGGGATGGGACGCTGTGACTCCCATAACTTGAAGCAAGTAATTTTCTCAGGGCGACGAGAACAATCGGGATGAATGATGCCAAAGACAGAATCTCATCCTAGGCTTCCTTCAGCAGTGTCTGTGCACTGTGAGTCTTCTTGGTTCATTAAAGGATTGGAACGCAATGTTTGTTTGGAGAATCATGACTTGGATACTGCATCGGTACCATTCTGAGCAAAGTTTTTCATTTCCCTCACACTTTTTTTTAAGCCTGAGGAGAATTCCTTGAAAAGCCAGGTCTTCTTGGTGGATACTAACATTAAACCCTCTACCCTGTCAGTGGAATTATAAATTCCAGAAAGCAGTTCCTAATTTCATTGTGTATTGTCTTGTAAGATAATGATTGACAGATGCTTTTTTTTCTTCAAAGCTTCCCACACTAGCTGACTTTCTCACTAGTCACTAACAGAGTCCTGCCAGTCTAAGGCATCAGTGTATGTCGATTGCAAGCCCTTCTTCTCCAGTTAGGTTGGTTCCCCCAGTGTCTGTGAACGCACACACACACACACACACACACACACACACACACCCCGCTCTACTGTACAGCTGTTGATCATCTGCTTACCTTACCTTTGTCTACCAATCCTGCTTATCCTGCAAGCACTAAGTCAAGCAACATCATCCCATGAGGCTTCCCGGAACCTCCCCTGCAGGAGATTTCTCAAGTTCCAGCACATCTGAAGTCTACAGAGTAGCACCCTTAGGTCCAGGTAATAGGACCCGTGCCTTGGGTTTCATGCTTTAGAAAGCCCAGCTCAGAGTCCCTCTGGCTGTGGCCCTTCCCATGGAGCAAAAAGTCCACAGGAGTAAGGTAATATCCCAGCCTGGAGCCTGTGCCCTCTCTTCTAGATCATGCTCTGGGATCTAGCATCTCCTACCCCGAATGGCCACACAACCACTTTCAAGGACTTTAGGCCTGTTTTCTGGGTCTACCCTCTCAAGGGAAGACCATATCACAGGTGTGTGCACCCTGAGGCCCAAGGCCAAGAGGCAGCAGTTTGGGTGTACAGACGTTTACACGTATCTGCATGGCCCTTCAAGATGTGGGACAAGAAGGGATGGGAAGAAAAGGAGGAGTAGACAGGAGTCATAGCCAGCTCTCCCACTCTGCCGGGTAGGGTCACTCTGGTTACATCAGTGGACCGGGGCATAGTTCGCAGGGCATTTCAAACACCTCTCCAGCTGAATACTTTGTGCTCTTGTTGAATGTGGAATTTGGACCACCCTGGGTTAGAAGTATGTTTCACTTTAAAGTAGCACACAAAACAAGCAGAAAGGAAAAGGGTTAATAAGATTAATAACAAGAGAGTTGATAAGCTTCATGAGATATAATCTCATCCAGTCCAAATAACCCTGGGGTTGGGGGTTATTGTCTCCCTTTAAAAATTAGGAAACCGAGGCTCAGAAAAGCTGAGTTTCACCCTGGTTTCATAGGAGAGCAGGAGGGGATCTTTACCACCCCACAGCCTCCTCTTTCTTCACTCCACCTTCCCATGGGTCTATCTCAACATCTTCTGGGACACCGGCATCAACCATTCTTTACGAAGATGAATAGTTTCCTGTTCGCAGGTCTGTGATTAGCCATGGAAAAATTGGTTCTGAGAGCTAGTTTAGCCAAGATTGATGTTCACCGGCTTGGAAGTGGATTTGAAAACCTACCTGGTAGCATACAGAGGCCAAGGTGGAAATAAAGAGCTGCTTTTCTCCATCTGGGCACTAGCTAATTGGTTGAGGCGGTGGGATTGTGAGTCTGCTTGTTTGTTGGAGGTGGGGTCCTGGTGGGTCCAAAAGCGTTTGTACACTTTGACCCTGCAGAGTTGAGCAATTTTCAGTCGCTCTTCTTGATAACACTACTTCCCTTATTTGCCACGGAACAGGTCTTACTAGAAAGCTTGCATTCACGGTGTAAGGTTAATGAATATGAAACTAAGCAGTAATATCATCCTCTCGTGGATGGGATTTCTGCAGAACAGACTTTGTGTACATATTTGATGGTAAGATGCAGGAGTCTCAGGGAACTGTAGTAAAGCCTCTTGCACGGAGGGGACGGCATCTCAGAGAGCAAGTGACTTAGTAAATAGAGGGAACCCAGATCTCCTGTCTCCTCACCCCATATGCTTTTCCTACAACATAAAATTCAACCCCCTATAGATGTGGCGGGTGGGATGGCATTGTTTACCGGAAAGAGGTCATCTGAATATTAGGTCTTTGATGAAGCGGGGCTCCCTGATCCTCCTGAGGGCATTCCTCTGAGGCATTTGGAGGTATACTGCTAAAAAAAAAAAAAAAAGTCTCCCAAACATCTCCCTTGGAAAAGGTAACAATGTTAATAAACTTTTGTTCAGGTGAGGGAATTCAAGTACATACTTACCTGTACTGAAAGTTATCTCTTTATTACTAGGTTTAAGAGAACCTACTAACTACTTTATGAACAGTGTGTTTTGTCTGAATCAATAAAGATGAAAGGAGGGGACTTGGGGGGGGGGAATCAGAGTGGAGAAAACTCTGGTATTTTCCCAATATTCTAAAACACAGGTGGTTTTCTTCAATTTTAAGCTAAACAGAACATGGAATTTACCAGAAAAAAAAATGTAAATAAGACTGGTGATGTCACCTCTTCATACTCCAACTATTCATGCATTAAAGAGAAGTAACACTCTTTTAAAGGGTACGTTTTCTTATGTAAACTGGAAAATAATTAATAACACCAAGCCACGTAAGAAACTGCAGTGCGACCATCTTACTTTCTAAGTCCATTTGTCTGAAGAAATGAGAGATGGATCGTATTTCAGAAGGTTTAGATATGCTTACTTTATTTTCCTAGAACTATACTTTTATTATAATCCAATTTATTGAATTTTATCTGATTTTACATTCATCTTAAAACATCTGCAAATAATATAATTTACCTGCATATTTGGCATAACAATATGCTTCTTTTTGATTTTAACAGAACCTAAGTGTTCATTGAATCAAGGTGTTCAAAAGTAACTTTACTGGGCATTTTTTTGAACACATGATACACACAGTAATATGTGTCTGGCAAGTGTCTATTTTTCTTTACTTTTAAAATCAGATCATTTAAAAGAGTTATTTACTACAAATAAAAAATCCCTTCTCCCCGCTCCCCCCACCCCCACGCCACACACACACACACACACACACACACACACACACACACACACACACTTTCTTAAAGTTTAGCGAGAACCCAATTCACCCAAGGCCAAGAGAAAAAAAATACTGCTGTGTGCACTGTTCCTGTTACCTCAGAGTAATACGGTAACAGCAGGAGATTACGGTACTAGCTGGGGCTACTGACTGTGTTACGTCAGCGAGAGCTGCAAAGTTCCCTGCCATTCTTTGCTGATGTCGGGGAGCTGAATATTAAAAGGGTGAAGGTGGAGTTATTGCCTGGCTGTATTTGGTTTCTTCTCTTTCTATTTTCTCTCTTTATTTTTAAAATCTCCAGGTAAAGCGTCTGTGAGACAGGCGCTTAAAGACGTCTGTGGTAGAGAAAGGGGTGAGTCAGCGGGTGCAAAAGGACTAGAAATTGGTTCGTCGGAAACGGTTCCCTCTCCCCCGAGGGAGGAGGCGGCAGGGCTGCTCCTGGGACCGAAAGCCCGTCCAGTCCCCGCCACGCGCGCGCGAGTGGCTCTGCATCCGCGCTCCAGGTGAGTGCGCTGCAGCGCCGGGCGCCGGCGTCCAGCAGGGCCGGGTGGATTAGGGAAAACCTCCCTGGGCCTCAGGGTGAGACCCAACTCCCACTTTTCCCCAAGCTCCTCCCGCTTCTTTCACCCGCACCCTTACCCCACCTCGTTTCCCTTATATATTCTGGGAAGTTATCTCCTCGTTAACAAGTGTGTTTTTTAACCCCGTATTTACCGCTCCGAGGTAGGGGGAAACGGGTTTCTGCAGTTGCTTGCTTTTTGTACCGCCTGTGAGCTCTAGAACTTGTGATGTTCACAGCAGCCTTTGCCCGGGAATCCCGCCTCAAGGCCCAACCGCAGAGTCCTTACAAGGCAAGGTGTGTCCCCACTCCCTGCATTCCTGCCTGAGTCCCTGCGGTCGGCCCGCAGCTGTGGAAACCTAGCTTTCGTACGCAGACCGTGGTCCCCAGCTCGGAAAATACGAGGCTTCCCCTGTCCGCCGGCGCGCGGACTTGATTTTTACACCTACTGTACAAAATCCTTAGTGACTACCGCCTGCACAGCCCCTTAGACAGAATGACGCTCCCCGCTCCCACTCTTCTTCTTGGACCCCCGGAGCCCGCCTGGGTGTGGCTTGAGGCTCGAGTCCTCCGGGACCGCTGATCCTCTGGCTAGGAAAGGAATCCTGGACCGATCTAAGTCGCATTCAGCCCTCGTTGGGTCGCGAGGGCTTTGCTCTGGACGCGGCTCTCAGGCCGGCTTGGCTGGTCGACAGACCGACGCTCTCCGCACACTCAAGTGTGAATTCCTCGAGCGTGAGCGTGCGCGTGGCACTGGCCCTGCGGTCCCCGGGTCGCAGCGGCTCCCTCTCCCAGGCCGCCTCCTCCAGGTGACTGCGAAGCAACCTGTTCAAGTGGCAACCGGGTAGATCCTCCGGGTTTCCACCGGCTTGGCTCGGCGCTGCACGCCCGTCAGCCTCAATCGCGTTTCTCGGGCTCTGGGATTTTAATTTCACTGCACGCCTGCTAGCAGTCCGACCGCCGGGCGCTGCAGCTTGGGGTGTGTGTGTTTCGGATCGCGAACCCCGCGAGAGGCTGCGCGGCGGAGCGCGCCAGGGCAGATTCCCAGCGGCGGGGCACGGCTCGCGGTCCCCTCCCGCGCGCTCGCCTGCTGCTGGGCGAACCGCTTCGGGGTCGCAGAGTCGGCGGGACTCCCCGCCGGGTCCGACCGCCAGTCGAGGCAGGGCACAGCCTCGCTCCCCAGGGCGCCTGGATTACACTCCGCATTTCTTTTTGCGCTCTTTCAGGAGGACGCTGGCAAACGACGCTCCGCAGCCGCCTCGGTCTTGGCAAACATTCCACATCCACGTCCCCCGGCCTGCGCGCCTAGAAGCTGGATCTACCATGAGTCCAGCCACACTGACGGTAACTGCGGGTGGGGAGAAGTGCCCAGATGCCAACGGTCCCCGCCTTTGAGAGTCGACGGCAGACCCATACGTGCTTGTGGTTTGTGGGAGAGACAGGCGCTGGATGTTTGAATTCCAAATTATGTGCAGAATGCTCAGTCTTCACACCCGGACGGATCCGACAGTACAGGAAGGGGGACTCGCGTAATTCTGGGACTGCATTTTGCATCGCGTCTCCTCGAGCTCCGTGCTGAGTCTCGCGTAGGGAGGGAGTTGGGGCCCCGGGCCAGCGTTGCTGGTGCAGAGGGTCGGCGGGCAGCCCCGCGCACCCATGGCCATGTTGCCTTTAATGCCCTGCCCCTTTGCGTGGCCTTCTGAGGGTTTCCAGGGCTGGCGCGGGTTGCTTCCCACCCGTACTCTCTCTCTTACCCCCAGACAACGCCAGCAGGCAAGGCTCCCCGGAGCGGAGACCTTTTGACTCCCCGCTCCCTCGCTCCCACCTCCGCCCAGGCCCGGAGTGGCCCTCAAGAGCCGGACCTCGCCCGGCCCCGGCTGGGACCATGGTGTTTTTCTCTGGAAATGCCTCGGACAGCTCCAACTGCACCCACCCGCCGCCACCGGTGAACATTTCCAAGGCCATTCTGCTCGGGGTGATCTTGGGGGGCCTCATCCTTTTCGGGGTACTGGGGAACATCCTTGTGATCCTTTCCGTGGCCTGCCACCGGCATCTGCACTCGGTCACTCACTACTACATCGTCAACCTGGCGGTGGCCGACCTTCTACTCACTTCCACGGTGCTGCCCTTCTCCGCAATCTTCGAGATCCTGGGCTACTGGGCCTTTGGCAGGGTCTTCTGCAATATCTGGGCGGCGGTGGACGTCCTGTGCTGCACTGCGTCTATCATGGGACTCTGCATCATCTCCATCGACCGCTACATCGGCGTGAGCTACCCGCTGCGCTACCCCACCATCGTCACGCAGAAGAGGGGTCTCATGGCTCTGCTCTGCGTCTGGGCGCTCTCCCTGGTCATCTCCATCGGGCCTCTGTTCGGCTGGAGGCAGCCGGCCCCGGAGGACGAGACCATCTGCCAGATCAATGAGGAGCCGGGCTACGTGCTCTTCTCCGCGCTCGGCTCCTTCTACGTGCCGCTGACCATCATCCTGGTCATGTACTGCCGGGTCTACGTGGTGGCCAAGAGGGAGAGCCGGGGCCTCAAGTCCGGCCTCAAGACGGACAAGTCGGACTCGGAGCAGGTGACGCTCCGCATCCATCGGAAAAATGTCCCGGTAGGAGGCAGCGGGGTGTCCAGCGCCAAGAACAAGACACACTTCTCCGTGAGACTCCTCAAGTTTTCCCGGGAGAAGAAAGCGGCCAAAACACTGGGTATCGTGGTCGGCTGCTTCGTCCTCTGCTGGCTGCCTTTTTTCTTAGTGATGCCCATCGGTAAGTCTTTACAGCACCTCATTTTAGCATTTAGGAGTCTTCACCCTCTTCCCATTATGCTACCCCAGACTCACAGCCAGGGGTGGAAGAAAAAGGATCTGCATTTCAAACAGCAAAGCTAGGGAGGGCAGTTAAGGAAAGGCTCCTATGCAGAAAAGTAAATTTTCATTCCCTTTCTGCTCTGGTTTCATTTATATAACGTCCTAGGGCACTTTTTCAACTACTGCAAAGTGGCATCCTACTGAAGCAGATTAATTGGTCTCCTTAATAAGAAGGTCAAGTTTTCTTAATGCCTTAAAGCATGTGTTTAATTTAAATACATCCATCCTCGGATTTCAAGTCTCAGTCTCCACCAGGCACTTAGGCAGGGGCCATGGAATGCCACTTTCACCTCTGCTGCTGTGGACTGCAGGTTCTTGTGTCCTAAAAGTGAGCACCATGCTTATTCTGAAAAAACGTGTAATTTTATTATTAGATTAGATTATTAAGGTTTAGTTGTAGCGGTCTGCTTATGTTCTGTATCTGTGTTCATTTTGTTTTCTGGATTCAGTGTGGAAGAAAGCCACTGACAAGAAAAAAAAATGATATTATGTCCAAACCAATTTAACCTTTAAAGAATTCAACATAATGTTTCCAATAAGTAAATACATTCCGTTTTATTTTAATACCAAGTATTAAAGCAAACACTACTCTTATCCAAAATCATTCAGGAAGCTTCAGATGACACTGTTTGAAAATAATAAAGTAATGTTACAAATCCAATTTTCCCAAATGCTAAATTAGCTGTTGTCAAGCTAATTAGTTCAGTATAAACTAAGCTGATCCACTTGGAATTGTCGTCTATCTCTGGAAGGCCTTCCTGAGATCCCAAAATGGTCGTTTGCTATTTTTAGTTTGTGAGCTCAAATATAGACCCACACATTGGTTATCCACTAACTCTGGCAAACAAAAAATTACAATCAAAAAATTAATAAAGGTCTGTTTCTCTACTTTAGAGCCAATTCACATGGCATGTACTGAAAGTAATTTGCAACGCTGTGTAGTAATAGCAGCTATTATTTTTTGAGGGCTAACTATGTTTCAGATATTGACAATTTTACATCATTAGTCCTGTCAATAACTCAGTGAGGTATGCATTATTATCCTGTAATCACAAGTCGGGGGAAGGGATTCTTCCGGTTCTAGAGCTTTGCTGTCTAACGCCATGGCCACCAGCCCCACGTGGCTATTTAATGTAAGTTAAAATTAAAGAAAATTAATATTCAGTCCCACCAGCCACATTTCACGTGTTCAACAGGCACATGTGGCCAGTGGCTACTGTTTTGAACAGCAGAGATATAGAACATTTCCATCACTGCAGAAATTTCTACCCAACATGGCTGCTTGAGAGGCCCTTCCAAGCCCACTCCCTGGCCTTTCATCATTATTGCTTTCTCTGCTCCTAGAATTATATCAGAGTTTTGAATTTCTTTAAATAACACTCTTTACTTGTGCCACTGGCTGCTTACCTGCCTGTCTGCATACCATCCCTTCCTCCTGAAGTTTGCACATTTTTTCATGCATCTCCCTGTTCACTTGTCGAGTCTTTATTAAGCACTTGCTCTAGACACTTAGGATGAACAAGGCAGAAGAATCCTTGCAGTAAGATGTTTGCAATCTTTGGGGGGAAATAGACAAAAACAAATATATCTTAAGAAGTCAATGACTAATAAGCAGTATTTTAAAAATGAACAGAATAAGAGGATAGAGTGGTGCTCTATCTATCGTGGCGAGTGGTCAGAAAAGTCCTCTCTGAAGAGGTGATATTTGAGCAGAGACCTGACTGAATTGAGGAGCAAGCCTTGCAAAGTCTGGAAGGAAGAGCTTTCTGGGCAGAGGGAACAGCAAGTGCAGAGGTGGGAAGGAACCTGACCTATCTTTTAAGCCAAAGTAGAATTTGCATATTCTTCTAATTGTGATGGGAAGCCATTCAATCAAAGGGGCTTTAGCAGGTGAGTGGCTGGTCTTATATTTTTAAAGGATCATTCTGGCTTCTGGGAGGAGTGAGGGCTATTTTGGAGTGAGAGTGGAAACGGGGAGACCAGTTAGGAGGCTGTTGGAGACGTCAAGGAGAGAAAGGTGAGGATGCCCTGCACTCAGGTGAGACAGGTGGGGGTGTGTGAAGTGATCACATTCGGCACTTATTTCAAAGGTAGAGCTGACAAGTTTGGACATGGGATATGAGAAAAGGAGAGGACTAGAGGTAAGTCCCGGGTTTGGGGACGTAACAACCGGGTAAATAGTAGTGCGTTTTACTGAGATTGGGAAAACTAAAGGTCGTAAGGGGCTGGTGGGAGTGTGAAGTACAAGTGCCTATTTTGTACAGACATGTTGAGAAGGGTCTACTAGATGTCTAAGTAGAGATGTCAAGTAGGCAGTTAGATACATGAATTTGGTGCTAAGCTGGGCTTATGATATAAACTTGGGATACATCACCATACTTAAAGCCACAGAAATGGAAGGATCTGCAAGAGAGAAAGTCTGGAGAGAAAAGAGAGATAAGGACCGAGGCTTGGGGCGTCCTGATATTTGAAGGTCGGGAAAAGGAGAACCAACCAGCAAAAGAAATTGGGAAGGAGTGGCCAGGGAGGTAGGAGAGCCTGGTGCCCCCGAAGCTGAATGGAAATGTTTCACCAAGGCAAGAGTCATCAGCTGTGTCACATGCAGCTGCTAGGCCAAGTCAGAGGAGGACGGGGAATCAGCATTGGACTTGGCCATGTGGAGGTCCTTGGTGATATGAGGAGGTGCTTTGAGGACAGTAGTTTCCGTGGAGTGATGGAGACAAAAGCCTGACGGTGTGCTTTCTTGAGAGAATGAAAGATGAAGTGGGGACAGTGAAAACAGGCAACTCTCTGGGAGGGTTTTGCTAGACAGTGGGGCAGGGGAATGCAGTGTAGCTAGAAGGATCTAGAGAGAATTTTCAAAGGTGGGAGACAGGATATCATATTTATATTCTGTTGGAAATGATGGAATAGAGAGATGGTGTAGGCGAGGAAGGAGACCAGAGGGTTTAGAAGTGACAGGGAAACCAGGGTGTATGAGCACAGAGGCAGTAGGTATGGAGGGAGGAAGGTAAAGCTCTCTTCCAAATATATGTATATCCTCAATGAGATAAGAATCAAGATCATGTCAAAATTTGATGAATTTTATGTATTTTTACAACTAAGTTATTTTAAAATTTCATAGTGACCAAGAGAATAGAAAACATGCGAGTTTTTAAAAAGCAGGTGTTCCTCACTCCCAAGCCAAAAACATTGTTGTGAGAGTTAAATTTTAGATGTGGGTAATGGCAATTGCTTGCGCTTTGCTTTGCACCTCAGGAGCAAATTGGAGTCAGACAGATAAAACTAGACATCAGCTTAATTCCTCTTTCTTCAGGTTCCCTTCTGTATCGTTCTGCTCATTCTTAAAAAGAAATGAACCAAGTATCTAAATGTATATGAAACTACCCTGTGGTATCTATATTCCCTATCTTCAGTAAATTGAGCTGAGTTGAAAAGAAAAAAGCAAGAATCAAGATCATCACCTAAGAGTGGGGAAGGAATAGGAAAGGAGGGAGGTTTGAGGAGCAAAAGAAGATGTGAAAGATTAATCTTTGAGATGACGGAGTACATAGATCATGGACATTTAGGAGGTCCTGAGGATGGGTTTGAGACTTAGGGTCATAAATTTCAAGGAAGGCCAATCAAGAAGGCTGGATGCTGCTTTCTCACAGCTAAGAGGCTGAGGGTGATAGGGAATGTTGCTGATGACTGACTGTATCTAGGGACCCTGGTAAAGAAGGGGAGTGTGCTATAGCTGATTCACTTTGTTATACAGCAGAAACTAACACAACATTGTAAAGAAATTATCCTCCAATAAAGATGTTAGGAAAAAAAAAGAGGAGTGTGTGCAGGGACATAGGCTAGATCAGATTAGGGGTCATACAGAGTTAGATGGTGGAAAAAGTTCAGGTGATTAGGAAAAGATAGGTGATTGGGAGTTTGGGACTGCTGATGGTGGCTTAGCTATCCAAGGAGATGAGCATGATAGAATGGGTCTTGAGGTCCTCCAGGGGAAGGGAGACTCTGGTCTAATCATAGCCTCCCTCTCGGATCTGCTGTCTTGGAGACCTGGTAATGTTGAAGTGAAGATGGGCACAAGATCACCGAACCTACCACATCTATGGTCCACATTTTCTTCCTGACACTAAACTAGTAAGACACTATTTCTTCCAGGAGTTATGGCTGTATAATAAATTCCAGGCACTGCATTAGACAGAACAAAAAAATGACTAAAGCACATTCCCTGCCCTCAAGGGCCTCACAGTCTAGTTAAGGAGACAAATTGAAAAAGATTATCACAAATCTGTGAGATTGGTCCCCAATGTGGTATTACAAGTGCTGAGGAATAGAACAATGAACTGTGTCTGGAGATCACTACAGAAGCTTCTAGAAGTATTGCAGTTGACTAAGCAGGGACTTGAAGACAGCACGACGTCTGCTGGGCCATCAGTGAGATGTTATTTGTTTTTAGTAACTATCTGAAGTACATAGTTCATGCAAAATGTGAATAGAAGGATAAACATGCCATTATGTTATTATACACAAGGGACACGAGCTCTTAAGTATAACAAGTAGTCTCTTGGGAAGAATAGCTTATCAGTTTGCGCTAGGCTGCCAGAGAACAGTGGGATTGGAAACTAAAACCAGAGCAGGGATGAGTGAGTGCAGTGTCCAAAGCTGAGAGGTGAAGCATCCACCTGTGTAAGAACCAGACCAGGATGACCAGGTGAGTGAGGACTTTCCATTTCATTGCTGAAGGTCCCTCTGGATTTATGAGAAGGTTCTGTCTCCTCCTGGACTCTCTACTTCACTCTCTCCCCAGCTCCCCGCTACCAGGGCTGGGTTGGTTGCTGGACTGAAGAGTGTGATTTCAAGTAGGAATCTAACTTGTCTGCTCTCAAGTCTAAGTCTTGCTAGAGTTGTTTTCTTTCCGCATCCTAAATGTTTGGTTGAAATTGAGAACCCCTTCGGCGGAGGGGACGGGAATCGTGCTTCACGTCGTTATCAGTCATTTATACCTTAGAGTGAATGTTTTTTTAAAAAAAGTTTTGATCATGAAGCTAAATAAAGAGAATTTGAAGGTGTTAGCCTTCAACATTTGAAAGAAGGAAGGGTATAACTGTGCCTCAAGGAAGCTTGGGCACCTGAAGTGTGTACATCATCTTTGCTTATTTCATCCTCTTGTCTAGAGGCCAACAGGACTTAAGGCAGTGTCCTGGGGGGAAAAGTGTTGACCTGAGATTTCAACCCAGGCTTTCTTTTTCATAAAATATGCCTAGCATAGCGCCTAACACAGAGCAAATGGCAATAAATGTTAATCTTATCTGAATTGACATGATTCACAGACCATCACTGACATATTTTTTTTTATAAATTTGTTTATTTATTTTTGGCTGTGTTGGGTCTTCGTTGCTGCGCACAGGCTTTCCCTAGTTGTGGCGAGCGGGGGCTACTCTTTGTTCCAGTGCGCGGGCTTCTCATGGCGGTGGCTTCTCTTGTTGCGGAGCACGGGCTCTAGGTGTGCGGGCTCAGTAGTTGTGGCTCGCGGGCTCAGTAGTTGTGGCTCTCAGGCTTTAGAGTGCAGACTCAGTAGTTGTGGCACACGGGCTTAGTTGCTCCGTGGCATGTGGGATGTTCCTGGACCAGGGCTCTAACCTGTGTTGCCTGCATTGGCAGGCGGATTCTTAACCACCGCGCCACCAGGGAAGTCCCCACTGACATATGTTGATGCAGGATGTTGCCATGAGGAGTGGCTGCCCTTGGAGGTCTGAGAAAAAGAAAGCATCAGAAAGAAAAGGGATGAAGGGGGGCAACATCTACTGAACATATGGTTATGTGTCGGAACTCTGGGCACATTATCTGATTTAAATACAAAACAGGCCTTATTGTCAGACTGAGCCACTGCTATTATCTCTGAATGAAAGGAGACAGCGTTGGGCTGAGCTGTGGTTCAGGTGGAAAACAACTATTTGAGAATTCGTTTAAAATAAAAAAGGCAGCAGACAGCACATGGTAAGGAGGGAGAATAAGTTTTAAGATGGAGTGTTCGGGGAACGGCACTACTGGCAAGGAGATTATCAGGTGGAAGCAGTGAGACAGAGAATGATTCCTTCACTGAATCTGCAGAATTTCATTGAGTGTGTAGTATGTGCCAGGCAGCTAGAGAATCCCTGGAGATAAAGACAAACAAATCCCTGCCGGGACTTCCCTGGCGGGACAGTGGTTAAGACGCTTCGCTCCCAATGCAGGGGACGCCGGCTCGATCCCTGGTCAGGGAACTAGGATCCTGCATGCCATTCCTTGGCGTGACCAAATAAATAAATAAATACTCATCTGCTTTATCCCACAGCATACATACAACACTCTTAGAATAAACATAACGGCACAACCAGCAATACGATTACTGTAAACATTAAAAAAAAAAAATCCCTGCCCTAGTGGAGCTGAAAATCTGCACAATTAAATACATAGCAAAGTCTCAGATGGTGACGTGAAAGACAGTCAGGAAAAGGGGCGAGTACATATAATGACATAACGACTCTGACTCTTGTGCACGCCCAAGACAACGCGAGACTATGTTGCTTCGCCGCAGGTACAAAAGATCAGGCCCCTGATATCTGTGGAAAAGGCTGACTTCTGAGAGATAACGGGGTGGAGAGAATCTACGAGCCACTGTGATTTTAACACGAGACCAGTTTTTCAGTTACTCTTGCTGTACCACCAGGCATCTCAAAACATAGTAACTGGAAGCAGCAGTCACGTTATGGCTTGTGACTCTGTGGGGCAGGGATGAGTCCAGGTCCAATTCACTGGGCTGTCTGGCTGGATGTCAGAATCGGTGGCCGCTCTTCCTCCAGGGGTTGAGACTCGCTCTCCTGCAGTGTGGCAGTTCTCTCTCCAAGAGGGCAGGAGCTGCGGGGCTTCTGAAGAGAGCGGCCCAGACCGGGCCCAGTGTCACTGCTGCCTCATTCTGTGGGAAAAGCAAGTCATGAGGCCAGTATACGTTCAAGGGGGGGAGAGAAATAGACTCACCTCCTGATGGGGGAGCAGATCCATAACGGGATGAGGGGATTTTTGTGGCCATCCTGCAGCACCTCTTCCTCACAAGCATATCACACAGTATTTCTCTTTCATCCTCCAGTTATCTATGGAGAACTCCCCATACGCTGGGCTTTACACGATGCACCATGTAAACACCAGTCTGGGTGCTTGCCTTCCTGCAGGCTTCTAATCTCCACAGGGAAATAGACATTAATCAGATATCCACATAAAAAGTGCAATGAAGACGATGGGGTTGTACCTTGGAAACCTACGCTGTGGATAAGGGTGACCCTGGGCACGAGGGCAAAAGAGTCTTACTAGGAAGGAGAGCTTGACCTTTGAGCTGAGATCTGTAGAATGAGGAACTCTTCATTGGCTAAAAGGAGGAGGGAAGGAATGGGATGGGTAAAAACTCTGATAGGACTGGCCTGGTGCTTAATGAGGATTTTCCAGGAGGCCAGTGTGGCCAGAGATGAAAGGCTGTTAGAAAACTAGTATCGAATGAAGCTGGACAGAAAGAGGTCTGACCAAATAAGCCTTTAAAGTCATATTATGAGTTTGTGTTTTTATCTGAAGAGAGCCAGGAGCAGAGATGACATGATCAAGTCTATATTTTAAACTATCAAAGGCTTAGTGAAAAGAGGACTGTGTATGGACCAGTTGGGAGACATTTACACAGGACAGTTGAGAGGTATCCTGCCAACTAGGATTCTTCTCACTCGTGATTGAAAATATTTATTTCTGTGAGCTGCCCCATAGCTCTTGAACGCCTCTTCTGTCGTTGCCTCCAGAGCAGATTTACGAGAAAAGCTTTCCCCAATCACAAATAGTCTGACCAGACTTGGCTTTAAGTTAATTGTGGCTCTTTTCCGCAAGACGAGTGTGTCAACAGAGATTTACCGTCATATTCAAAAGAGTGTGCAGGCTCAGAAAACGTCTCCTGTAAGTTCTAACCAAGCTTTGAGCAACAGCCACCGCTTTCAAACCAGCTGCACACCGGCAAGTCATTACTTTCACACCGGCAAGTCATTACTTTGAAGGAGACGATACTTAGTGACCTAAGCATTGCTGTGCTTTGTTACTTCATAGTTTCAGGTTCAGAGGCTGGGATGTTTTCCTGAGGCATTTTCTTTGGTAGTTTCACTGTCTTTTAGCCCTTTTACTTGGTTTTCCAACTGGACACTTACATAGTGGCTTCTCATTTTGAAACTGCATGTTTCTTTACTGTTTGAAAATTTCCTCCCCCCCCCATGTTTATATTTCGATTTTGTGATGTGAAATTGCTCATCTGTGCTCTTTGGCCACATTTTATTAAGTCATTGATTTTCTTTTTGTAAGATTATTGAATACATTGAACATTTATCACTTCATATCCTGGGTTGCCAGCTTTCTCATGCTATATTCAGACATGCTGAGAAAATGTACTTTCTTTATTTTTCAAAAACTGATAGGATCTTTTTCATGAACTCCAGCGCAGACACACACACACACACACACACACACACACACTTTTAGTTGAATCCAATAAGTTCAGTTAAATCCAGTCACTTAAGCAGCGTCTTTATATACTCAGCCCCCCTTGGATAACTCAGCCTTTCAGGTTTGCCTGCTAAATTGTTAATCAGGGGCACACATAACCTCGTGGTTATTGGGGTCTGGGAGAGAGGAAATCGTTGGGCCCTCGGTTGACCTTTCATGGTGATTTTTAGTTTCCTGCACTGGGGATGTTGGCTTAGTCTAGTGACCAGTCCCCAGGCGCTAGTCCCCAGCCATCACGCAGCTGTCTCCCAATAAGTCTGAGGGTGCTCCCCCATGGACCATTGACCCACCTGATGACTCAGCCCCACTCAGTCCTTACTGCGACTACAGACACTCAAAAGTTTATGTGTGTCTCCATTTGGTTCCTGGCTGGGGTGACAATTGCTCTGTGGGCATTAGCCAAGGAGTCACTTTATCCGTAACAGCCCACGTGATCACCTTTCACAAGCTTCTGAGCTAAACCCTCAGCAATGTTTCATCCCTGTCTCAAGGTATGGAGAGCCCTGTGGGTTCCTTCCACACCCCTCCACGCCACACCGTCTCATTCCACACCCAAGCACACCACACCAAACAGGTGTGCCAACCCAGACTTACTCTCTGCCCACCCACACTGGCTGTCACTTTAATGGGTGCTAGAGCCCTCCTGTGTCCTATCCCAGATGCCCAGAATGGAGAGTGGGGGAAAGCACCTTCGCTACCACCTTTATCTTCTTAAATGCCTCTGTGGTCCCTGTTGAGAGGGGAGCTCAGAACAAACACCAGGCTGCCTCTTTTCACTACCTCCTTCCCCACTTTTCCCCACAGTCCACCTGTGGAGGACAGATGTGGCAGGCTTTCCCTTCCTTTTTCTGGCTAAATGGGACCCTCCTCAGAACCATGTCTTCTTCCTTCCTGGGGGGCATCCATCTTCTATGGAACAGCAATGGCAAATGGATGCAGGCAGAGAGAGAGAGATAGGTTCACTAAAAAGGGAATAAAGACCAGGAGTATTTAACAATGTTATAATCTTTATACATATTCGGCAACTATGGAAAACTACCTTTGTTGTATTAGAGAGGATCCTGAATCGATTTTGGAACTCCCACTTCTGTTACATTTATATCTATCTCTCTAATATTGGTGCTACATTATTTTAACTGCTGTGGTTTCATAATACATTTTAATATTTTCTAGGTTAAGGCCCCTGGATGAATATTCTTTTTTAAAAAATAAATTTATTTATTTTATTTATTTATTTTTGGCTGGGTTAGTTCTTTGTTGCTGTGCGTGGGCATTCTCTAGTTGTGGCGAGCAGGGGCTACTCTTCGTTGCGGTGTGTGGGCTTCTCATGGCGGTAGCTTCTCTTGTTGCGGAGCATGGGCTCTAGGTGTGCGGGCTTCAGTAGCTGTGGCTCGCGGGCTCTAAAGCACAGGCTCAGTAGTTGGGGCGCACGGGCTTCGTCGCTCCATGGCATGTGGGATCCTCCCGGACCAGGGCTCCAACCCATGTCCCCTGCATTGGCAGGCGGATTCTTAACCGCTGCGCCACCGGGGAAGCTCTGGATGAATATTGTTTTCAAAATGATTTTGTCTGTCTTTGCACGTTCTTCCAGGAAAAGTCTGGACTCATTTTGTCAAGTTACATCTCTTACCCCCACCAACACCAACACACACACACACACACACACACACACACAAATCCTGTCACTTGTTAATCATAATTTTTAGTATGTATAGGTTAATTTGAAAGGAGACATCTTTATCACATTGAGACCTCCTGTTAAGAAATATGACATATGTAAATCAACTCTACTTCAATAAAAAATATATGACATGTTTCTCCATTTACTTCCCAAACTACTTTCGGACTATTGTTTAAACTTTACTTTTAAACACACTTACTATCACGTCCTAGAAAAATGATTGTTAAGGTAAAGTCAGGAAATGCTGCTTTGGTATTTCAGCGTTAGATACAACACGTTGGTGTTTAGATCAGTACCCTTCATCATGTCAAGGACATATCTTTCTATAGTTTATAGAACAATTTTATCAAAAATGAATTTTTAATTTTATCAAATGCTGCTTTTTAAATATGCATCCATATAATATTTTTCATTGATACTGATTTGATAAATTTTATTTCCTAATATTAACCTATCCATATATTCTTGGAATAAATTCTATCTGATCAGTGACATTATTCTTTTGTATGTTACTGCATTATACTAAGTATTTTATTTCTGCTTTGCATCTGTATTTCTATGTGAAATGAGTCTATCGTTTTATTTTACAGTGTGTTTTTGTTGCATGTTGGCTCTGAGTTTATATTAACTTTATAAAACGAATTGTGACACTCTCCGTTTTTTTTCTACCATCTGTAACAATTTAAATAGCGTAAGAATTATGTGTTCCTTGAAGGTTTGAAAGAACTTGCCCATAAAACATTTGGGCACAGCTCCTTTTATGGATGCAGCTCTCGGAGACTGGTTTCTATTTCTTGCATGGATAGTGGTCTATTCTGATTGTCAGATTTGATAATTTTTGTTTTCTTATTTTCTATTTTCCTTCTCATTGAGGTTTAACATTTTAGCACAGAATTCTACATGAAACTCTGTTATTTTTCATTTCTTTTCTATCTTTCTCATTTCCCACTTCATATACTTGTGTTTTGTTGCTTTTTGTCTTCACTGAGATATCTTGAAAGATTGTCTATTTCATTAGTTTTCTCAAAGAACCTGTGTCCTAGAGTTATTAATCACTTTGCTCTGTCTTCCAGTGCACTAATTTAGTCTCTAGAAATTTATTATTCTGGTTATATTTTGTTCTTTTATATTAACTTGAGGAAAATGTTTGGTTCACATACTTTAATTTATTCCTGTCTGAGATTAAAAACAACCAAAGTTGTACATTTTCCTCCAAGCAGACTTGAATTCTTTACTTTATGTTTTGCTAGGCAGTACTCTCATCCAGTTTTTCTGTTTTTCCTCTTTTAGTAGCTCCTTAGCCCTATGTGGACAGAAGAGGATTCCTTGTATTATTGTTGTTCGTTAATTTAAAAAATAATGGGTGTTTTTATCCCCCCATTTTAAAAAATTAATTTTGAATTTACTGTAGAGTGGTCAGAGAATGTGAATCCAATAATTTCTAGCTTATGAAATGAATTGAGGCTTTTTTAATGACTTGATATATGACCAATAATTAGCACATTTAATAGATTTAATGTTTGAAAGATATATATTAATTAAACGTTAACAGGGATGTTTTTAAGATCATCTTTATCCAGTATTCATTATCTTTACCTTTATCCCTGATCTACTTTATTTGTTACACATTGAGAGAGGTATGAGGTATGGTAAACCTTCCTACTGGGAATAATTCTTCCAATTATTTCTTATATTTTTAACAGGTTTTACTTTATATATGTTGATGCGGATGCATTTTACTTAAGAGATTAAGTCAATGATACCTTCATTTAAAGTATTATTTAGATTTATTTATTTAATTAATAGACTTTTTGTCCTATTTATTTTTCCTTGATAGGTACATTTTTGAAAATTAATATTGCAATCTCTAATATATTTTTGTTTGCATTTACCAACATACTTTTGCCCGTCTTTTTTTTTAAATTAATTTATTTAATTTGTTTATTTTGGCTGTGTTGGGTCTTCGTTGCTGCGCATGGGCCTTCTCTAATGGCGGTGAGTGGGGGCTACTCTTCGTTGTGGTACGCGGGCTTCTCATTGTGGTGGCTTCTCTTGTTGTGGAGCATGGGCTCTAGGCACGCGGGCTTCAGCAGTTGCAGCACACAAGCTCAGTAGTTGTGGCTCATAGGCTCTAGAGCGCAGGTTCAGTAGTCGTGGCACATGAGCTTAGCTGCTCCATGGCATGTGGGATCTTCCCAGACTGAGGCTCGAACCCGTGTCCCCTGCATTGGCAGGCAGATTCTCAACCACTGCACCACCCAGGAAGCCCCTGCCCATCTTTTTATACATCAGCTTGTGTAACTTGCATAAAATGGATTTTTCAGTGTCTACGTGTCTTATCTGGGTATTTGTCTCTTAGTAAAAATATAACTAATTTCCACTGATTGTAACAGATATATTTGGGTTGATTTTTGTCTCCTGGTTTTATGTTTTCTTCCTTTTCTTTGTTTTCTGTCTCTTGCAGACTGGACCATTTTATTCTTTGCTTTTAAAATTCTGCAGTATTTTGGAAAGGTGGTCTTCTATTTTTAATTCTACTAGAGATTATCTTTGAGCTTTTCAAAAGCAGTTTTTTAAACCTTCGTTTCTCTCTTAAACAACCATCCCTATCACCCACCTTTGCCCACATAAGGGAGGAAGTTTATCACACTCTTATTTTCCCTTCCTCCAGAAACCTACATCTTTTGGTTAATAAAATTTTGTGTTTTAAATGTCGGTTACTGCTGTTAAATGTTTATATTTCCTATCTTGTCTTTTGTATCTTTCTGTAATTTAGTTTAGTAATACAAATAACCTTCTGATTATATACTATGATTTACTCATTCATGAGCTCTGGATTTTTCTTTATCTACCATGTGAAATAGGGACCAGCACACTATGGCCTGTTTTTGTAAATAAAGTTTTATTGGAACACAGCCATCTACATTTGCTTACAAATCATCCATGGCTGCTTCCATGCTACAGTGGCCGAGTTGAGTAGTTGCTGCAGAGACTGCATGGCCCACAAGGTTTAATATATTTGCTATTATATTAGAGTATAATGCCAAATAAAATTTGACCAATAACAACATAAGCCAAACGCGTTTTTTAAGCCCGTATATGCCTGAGTCTAAATACATGAAAGACAACTTCTCTGAGTATAGAACTCGAGTTATATATTTTTTAAATTTCAAAATACTGTTGTTGTCACTCCTCTGTCTCTTGGTATTTAGTGCTTTATAAATGACTTGAGGCCAACTTGATTATTGTTTTCCTTTTCTCACGTATTCTCTTTATTTATGTGTTTATTTTCTCACCAAGATGTTTATAGAATTTTTTCCCAATCAAATTAAAAATGTCCCCTGGACATTTCTGGTTGTGGGGTAACTTTTTCATTGTGATTGCCTGGAACCCCGTGCACATTTTTTTTTTTTTTTTTTTTTTTTTGTTCCATATTAAAGAACAAAGCATGGGAACTGGACAGGCTCCTCTGTAAACAGAAAACACATGTTTTCTGAGAGAATGGTCTCTTCCTTTCCTGGTTTCTTCTCCCGTGGACAAAGGCCTTCTTAGGCCTCCTTGCTTCAAGAGCAGGGAGGCCTCAGACCCAGGGCTGACAGGAGGTGATTATTTTTTGCTTTTTTTTTTTTTTTTTTTTTTTTTGTCCTGAAGCTAAAGATAGCATCCTTTGGTGATCACTTCATCTGCTTCACTCTTTCTCTTGGAATTCATATCAGCTCTGTTTTGGATCTCCTGTACCTGCCCCCTTTTTCTCTTGCTCTTTTACTCACATTAGTCATCTTCTCGCTATTTTCCTCTGACTTCCAGGTTTCTCACGTTTCTCCAGTGTGTGTTCTATTTTACCTAGTCAGCCTTAGTAGCTACCTCCACCACCTTTGCTCCAGTTCACTCCATTTTATTGGCATATTGTTCCATCTTCATTATCGCCTACACTGAATTTGTAAACCCAATAGCTCCTTAAATCACATTTCAATACAACACAGAGATTTTCTTCCATATCACTGTTTTAAAAATGGAGTTTTATTTTTTATTTATTTATTTAAAATATTTATTAGTTGCACCGGGTCTTAGTTGCAGCTCACCAGCTCTTTAGTTGTGGCATGCAAACTCTTAGTTGTGGCATGCATGTGGGATCCAGTTCCCTGACCAGGGATCGAACCCGGGCCCCCTGCATTGGGAGCATGGAGTCTTATCCACTGTGCCACCAGGGAAGTCCCAAAAGTGGAGTTTTATATTTGAGGACGTCAGATTCCTCAGATTGATCTCATCTCCTGAACAGCCGAATCTTTTCACGGGAACAGTAATTCTTCTCTTTTTGTTCAACCTCACCGAGAGTGACGTAGGGATAAAATTTGAAATGGGTTCTGTTTGGAACTGGTTGGGTCCTGGTCCAAATCTTTCAGACCCATATTAAGGGGAGAAGGAAAGAATTGTCTTTGCTGTAGTTTATATTTGCCAGAGTATACCGATCTGCTCATCCAGAGTGAGCAGAGCGGAGGTAGAAGGATAGCTAAAGATAGCATCCTTTGGTGATCACTTCATCTGCTTCACTCTTTCTCTTGGAATTCATATCAGCTCTGTTTTGGATCTCCTGTACCTGCCCCCTTTTTCTCTTGCTCTTTTACTCACATTAGTCATCTTCTCGCTATTTTCCTCTGACTTCCAGGTTTCTCACGTTTCTCCAGTGTGTGTTCTATTTTACCTAGTCAGCCTTAGTAGCTACCTCCACCACCTTTGCTCCAGTTCACTCCATTTTATTGGCATATTGTTCCATCTTCATTATCGCCTACACTGAATTTGTAAACCCAATAGCTCCTTAAATCACATTTCAATACAACACAGAGATTTTCTTCCATATCACTGTTTTAAAAATGGAGTTTTATTTTTTATTTATTTATTTAAAATATTTATTAGTTGCACCGGGTCTTAGTTGCAGCTCACCAGCTCTTTAGTTGTGGCATGCAAACTCTTAGTTGTGGCATGCATGTGGGATCCAGTTCCCTGACCAGGGATCGAACCCGGGCCCCCTGCATTGGGAGCATGGAGTCTTATCCACTGTGCCACCAGGGAAGTCCCAAAAGTGGAGTTTTATATTTGAGGACGTCAGATTCCTCAGATTGATCTCATCTCCTGAACAGCCGAATCTTTTCACGGGAACAGTAATTCTTCTCTTTTTGTTCAACCTCACCGAGAGTGACGTAGGGATAAAATTTGAAATGGGTTCTGTTTGGAACTGGTTGGGTCCTGGTCCAAATCTTTCAGACCCATATTAAGGGGAGAAGGAAAGAATTGTCTTTGCTGTAGTTTATATTTGCCAGAGTATACCGATCTGCTCATCCAGAGTGAGCAGAGCGGAGGTAGAAGGACAAAGATCACACTGTTGCACAGCAGAAGAGTCCTTGTCCTGTTTGGTTGACACAGTGGATGCAGTGATCTCTCCTCCAGGTGGGATGACCGGCCCCCTGGGATCCATGTCCCGAAGAGCCTCCCTTTACTTCTTTGCTGGTCTTGATGGGAAAACCGAGGGATTTCCCACCCTGTGTGGACCTCAGCATCAATACTGTCCTCAGGCGCTCGAGTGCAGTTACGATTTGTCTTTGCAAAGCTACCCCTGAGTCTGCCTGTATCTCTAGCATCTGCTATTCCAAGCCCCTGGGGGTGTCACCTGACAGCAGTTGGGAGCCATCTTCCCTTCACCCCTTTTCTTGAGGTTAACTGAGGACTCATTAGTCCTTCATTCAGGCTGGTGGTGATGGAATTATAGTTTCCAGACATGTCTCAGAGGTTCTAGCTTATGGATATGGCACCAACTGTGTATTCTTTTAGATTCATTAAGAATTTAGAAAAGGGATGAGGAAGTGCAGCTTGATCTACACATCACTGCCTCAGCCCTGGCAGCTTTTCAGGTTGACATCAAAATGTGAAGCAGAAATGAGAAGAGCCTGACATGTGATCATTTCCTTTGGTTTCATGGAAGCTTGTGGTTCAAGACAAAGCAATCGGAGGGAGATACCTATGGAGTCAGATGGGGCAGGGTCTGTGTAGGTAAGCAGGCTGAACTTTCTCTTGATCACAAGTGGATGAGATGAAATCATGTGAAGAGCTTAACAAGTCTTCTTCTGGGATAAAGAAATGAAGGAGTTTACGTATGGGACGTGAGGGGTGGTCGCCCTAGTCAGTTCAAGCTGCTGTAACAGAACACCACAGACAGGATGTCTTAAACAATGGATATTTATTTCTTACAGTTTCGGAGCTGGGAAGTTTCGAGGTCAGGGTACAGCATGGTCAGGTTCTCATGAGGACCCTCTTCCTGGTTTACGGACGGCTGGTTTCTTGCTCTGTCCTCACACCGCAGAGAGCGAACCAGCTCTGGTCCCTTTATTGCCTTATAAGAACACGGATCCCATCATCGGGACTCCACCCTTGTGACCTCATCCAAACCTAATTACCTCTCAGATTGGAGGCTCTGCCTCCAAATACCATCACAGTGAGGGGTAAGGCTCCAATAGATGAATTTGGGGTGGGGGACACAAGCATTCAGTCCATAGCAGTGGTGCTTGCAGGCCACTTTTTGCATCTAATTTAATTCCTAGAAAAAGCCTGTAAGATAGAAATCACCAGGCTCATGTAGAGAAGTGGAAACCAAGGCACAACAAGGAGGAAATGACACCTTGATGGAGCTACCTGGCTGCTCTCCCTGGAACAGAGGATAGTGCTCTGGCCATGAGTTAAAAGCCCTGGGGGGCTTCCCTGGTGGTGCAGTGGTTGAGAGTCCGCCTGCCGATGCAGGGGACACGGGTTCGTGCTCCGGTCCGGGAAGATCCCACATGCCACAGAGCGGCTGCGAAAAGCCCTGGGTTCCAGCTACTCATCTGTAGAAAAAGGGGCTTGCATGGGACCAGTAGATTTCCAGCTTCTCAGCTTCACAATTCCTCGTTCCAATGATATCCTACTCAGAAGCCCAAGATATGAATTGGATGAAAGTCATGCTGCACCTATGGAAGCGGCCAGGGAACCCTGAGTCCTGGACACTGAGTCCTCGCCTTCCCACTGGCAGTGGCCGCTGGGGGCGTCTGGAGCACAGGTTGCTCTCTGTAATAGTATCTGATTCCAGACTCACTCAGTAAAGGGTATCAGAAGAAGTTCGGTTTGCATTTTCAAAGGAGAAGGAGGGAAAGTTGACAAAGGGCACATCGGCTGTCATTGTTCTTGAATGCTGGCAGAGCCGTAGTCTTTGCCCAAAAGGGGTTTGAAAAGGGAACATTGCACACTTTATTTTTTTGTGTACTCTCCGTATTTAGCTTATCGCTGGGGCATTTAGTTGCCAGTGAGAAACCCGCTGTTTACAAATTGGTCATGTAGTTTGATCCCATATGATGAGAAATGTTTTTGAAGGTTACCTGCCATCTGCAATCATTTGCTTTGTAAAATGATTTTGCTGTCATCAAGAGATAACTAAAGGACAATCTCAGAAATGGATTTTTTTTTTTTTAAGGAAACTCTAGGAGAGGGTGTAAGTGCACACAAGCAAGGGACAGCCATCGAAGACAACATTGACCAGGCTTGGCGGACGCCATTCTCCTGCGTGTCTTATTGAAAACCAGACAAGGATTTTGGCCTTGAATTAAGAAAAACTGGGGAGTCACTGTGGGTAGAGAGCAAGGAGGTGACATGGTGGACAAGTGTTAGAGTAAGATGAGATCAGCAGTTGGGGCAAGACCCAGGCTGACTGTCTATGTTTGAATGAGAACCTGAACAGGGGTGAGGCCATGAGGCACAGAGAATAGGGATATTTCAAGGTAGAATCTATGGGAATCAGAGGCTGCGTGTGAAGAATCGGAGTGGGATAAACAAAACGTAGCATTTGTGCTTTGAGCGTGGAGTGGGGTTGTAGTGCCAAGGACAGTGACACTGGGAGGATGAATATCTTCTGCAAGGCCTTCAGTTTTGACCACGTTCAGCCTGAAATGATGGTGTTTAAGTGAAACTATCAAGAGCTATGCTGTTCAATACAATAAACTCTAGCCACATGTGGTACATTGAAGTTAAATTAGAATTCATTGACTTTAGATAACGTTAAAAACTTAGTTCTTGTAAAAACACATGTAACATTTTCCCCATGTGGTTCCACTCTAAATCCCATTTCATACATCCCCTCTCCCCTAAATTTCTCAGTGCTTTGGAAATACCCCATACTAGATATAAATGCCATGTCAGCTGCAAACACAGTTCCATAAAAATAAAATAAAAACTTAGTTCCTCATTCAGGCTCACACATTTCAAAGGCTCATTAGTGACATATGGCTAATGGCTACCATATTGGACAGTTGCAGGTATAGAACAATTTCTGTCATCTCGGGATGTTCAGTTAACTGGACTGATCTAGACATCAGTAGCAAATATCGGCATTTTGGTGATGGGGTAGCTCCTGGGATGGGAAGGGTAAATGGTGATGCTAATTCAATGGGTCACCTCTCAAGGAGGAGGGCCTAGGGATGAATCTTAGGACATACATGAAGTTGAGAGAACGAGGCATAAGAAGAACAAACAAAAATTGCCCTAAGTTTTAGAAAAGTGGGAGACTCAGCATAGCATAACATCCTGGCAGCAAAACAAGGAGAAAACGTCAGTTAGGAGGGAGTGGTGCCAATGTCAAATGCTGCAGAGACGTCACGGAGAGAGAGAACCAGAAAAGAAATCGTGTTTAGTAATCTGAGGTCATTGGTGACCTATCAAACTCGATGGCGGAGGGAGCGAGAGATGTGATTAAATAGGAATGTTACCCTCTCTCTCTGAGACCGGGGTAGGATTTCGGGAACTAGGAACAGTTTCAGGAGAGTGGTGGGACCAGGGCTTGGTAAGGAGGAGGTGGAGGAAGAAAATAAATGTGGGGAGCAGAGCCAGCGGCCGGGAGAAGGGAAAGGAAGGAAGCAGATGGAACTGTCACCACCAAGGGCGTCACAGTCAAGTATTCTTTCTTTCCCCAAGAAAAGGAAGATGGATACAAAAGAGAGACTCTTCAGGGATTGGTTGAGAGGATTAGAAGAAGAAGGTACCTGTGAAAACCAGACACCTTTACTGTTGGGATGGAATGAGAAAGGGGGCATGAGGAGAGGGTTTAGACTTTGGGGGGCCCAGGGGATGGGGGAGCAGGGGAGCTGTGGGTGGGCTTGTGGCCATTGTCCTCTGAGATCAGAAGAGTTGCATGAAGCCGGGGAATTGCTCAGTTTGGTCTCGCTCTCCTGTCTTCCCCACTTCCCTTCCACTGGATTCTTCCTTCAGATCGATTTGATTCTGACTTTTTTTTCTAATGCATTAGACCTTAATATTTATGCATAGTATTACTCCCTAGCTTTCTCTAAAATGCTTGCAACTCTATATGTACACTTATTATTTGTCCATGTCAGTGTCATCTGTTTTATAAACTTTATTTATTTACTTATTTTTGGCTGAGTTGGGTCTTTGTTGCTGCGTGCAGGCTTTCTCTAGCTGTGATGAGCCGGGGCTACTCTTCCTTGCGGTGCGCGGGCTTCTCATTGCGGTGGCTTCTCTCGTTGCGGAGCACGGGCTCTAGAGCACAGGCTCAGTAGTTGTGGCGCACGGGCTCTAGAGCACAGGCTCAGTAGTTGTGGCGCATGGGCTTAGGTGCTCCGCAGCATGTGGGATCTTAGATCAGGGTTTGAACCCATGTCCCCTGCATTGGCAGGCGGATTCTAAACCACTGCACCACCAGGGAAGCCCGTGTCATCTGTTTTAGATTGTAATGACAAGGACGGGCTCAGTTTAACTTGAGCTGCACAGGGGCTCATCACACTGCTATGAACATAGGGGCGATTAATTCAATACGATTTGATTATAAAAATCAGTAACTACACTTGTGCTTGAAGAGCTGCTTTTAAAAAGAGATGTATACAGGGGCTTCCCTGGTGGCGCAGTGGTTGAGACTCCGCCTGCCGATGCAGGGGACGCGGGTTCGAGCCCTGGTCTGGGAAGATCCCACATGCCGCGGAGTGGCTGGGCCCGTGAGCCATGGCCGCTGAGCCTGCGCGTCCGGGGCCTGTGCTCCGCAACGAAAGAGGCCGCAGCAGTGAGAGGACCGCGCACCGTGATGAAGAGTGGCCCCCGCTCGCCGCAACTAGAGAAAGCCCTCGCACAGAAACGAAGACCCAACACAGCCATAAATAAAAAAATAAATAAATTAAAAGAAGGCTCAACATTAAAAAAAAAAAAATAGACGTATACAGTTGAATACATGTGCATGCATGTGCACATATGTGTTGGCAACTCTATTGGCCAAAGATCATTTGTCCTCGTTGCCATTAGGGTAAACAGTTGTTAGAGACTGATTGAGTTTTGGATTTTAGTTTATTGTGGGCCGATAGTAAATGCTTTGTGTGCATTATTTCATTGAATCCTTGCAAACGTTTGGAGTAACAGGTACTCTGATTCTCATTTCAGAGATGAGGAAGTTGTGGCAGAGGCTGGTTAAGTAACTTTCCCAGGTTCATGCCGCAAGTGCAAGTGGCAGAGTAGGTACTGGGACGTGATCCTCTCTGGCGCCCAACCCTCGTGCCCTTAACGTCCTCTGTGTTCTCAGGCTAGAGTGCTAAAGCGACCGGTCTATTCCTGCTATCATGACCATGTTGACCACAACTGTGATCATGCCCACATAAGGATGTGTCTGCTCTCTAGAGCCGTAATTCTCCTCTTGTTACTGAGAGGTGGAAAAATGGCTATGGGGAAATAACACCTCCTGGTGTCAACCCAGCCTCCATGGGGGACAAAATGCTTAGCAACTCTTTTCGAAGTATCCAAGACAAAACTTGACCTTTACACAGTTTCTCCATTTAGAGTTAAATTTGTTTTAACAAGTATGGTTTGAATAAATCAAGACCTCCTGTTTTAGCTATTTAACTGGGAAGGTAATATTTTCAATGTGATTTAAAATTTTTCTGTTGCCAAATTCCGCAGGGCAAGGGGAAAAAAAGGAATGCTTAAGTTCAGGATAAAAAGAAACTTCCCAGGAAGTGCGCTGATACAAACCATAGCTGTGGTCATCCTAAATATCACTTTTACCTTCCAAAGTAAAGTCGGGGGTTTCCATGGGAACTGCTTTTACCCCAGCTGGTTTGCATCATGGTTTTTTGTATAGATGTCAGTGGAGCAGAACCCAGTTGTCACAAAGTTCAGGTGTCAATATCAGACAGGTCTCCTGGGACAAACACCAGAGAGAAGAATATTGCATGCACACCTTCTCCACCCAACCACTGCCTCCCCACACCCTTGTACCTTGCTGCTGTGCTGACCAAGTGCCCAGAGCTCCCCAGGGTCAGCCGTCCTCTCAAAGTCAAACGGTCGGCTGTGTCCAGCTGTGACTTCTCTCTCTATCTAACTGTGTTCATTGGATGGGAGTTAGAGACACACGCTTTGATTTACCCATGTTGCATCTGTCAGTACTCTTGGGCAATCGTGTTTCATAAGGGTTAGAACGTGGATTCGATAGTCCAGGCCAATTGCAAACTGGAGAAATTGCATCCTGCCCTCCTGTGACTCACCCCAGCTTCCAGAGGGGAGTGATTTCCCAAGGTCACTACAAAGCTCGGTACAAAGATGTCTCGTATGGAGAACATATGGCATGACAGTGCAAAAGAAATTGTACCGAGAGTCAGGAATGCCTTTCCTGTTCCCACCCTTGAACCTGGCAGAAGAGCCTGCCGCTGAGAACTTCCCTCCAATCGTGGGAGAATCATAGAACAGCGAATGCCTTTCCTCTTCCTCACGCCCTTCTCACCACCCTCATCCCACGCCCTGCTCCTATTTTCTAGGCAGAGCGAAGGAACCAACAAAGAAATGTGCCTCCTTCCACCAAACCTTTTCCATTTCTTAAAATAAATCCCAGCTTTCCTCTTCTGGGAAGCCACCCCAGAGTGGACTAGGGTCTCAAAATATCTTTTATTTACTTTATGCAAGAAACATATTGAGAGCCTCCTGGGTGGCAGATGCAAGCAGACCCTGACTTCAAGGTGGAGACCTAAGTCACTGAGCCCGATAAAGGGCTGTGATTATTACACAGGTACCGTTGGAAGAGGTTCCTTTTCCAATTTGGGGGCAGCGTGTCAAAAAGGCTTCCTAAGACAAGTGACTTGACGAGTATGATCTTTTTAATGTAATTAGCATGGACATTTCATAATTAAATGTAGATTTTAAATACACACATCTGCATGCGAGTCTGTCTCGATATCTCCTCAGATTACAAAAATCTTCAGCATGAAAACCTGGCTTTTATTACTATGGGTTAAATAACTGACTTACCTAGAATAGAGCTGAGGACGTAGTGAGCGTCATTGTGGCCTTGACTCTGCCTTCAGAACTGAGGGGACAGATTGGAGAATCTGCAGGCAGTTCATGTGAAGGGGTGGCCGGCTGGACAGCTGCGTGTGTAGCGTCCAGCTGGGAAATGGATTGACAACTAAGCCCCAAGATCTACAGAATACGGGACATGCATACACTACTCTTATTTTCTACCGCTTCTTTTTATTTTCTACCATTTCTTTAAAAGTAATGGCACCTACATTTTAACCATGATTTTGAACTTTTGAATTACCTTGGTTCAGAAGCATGACTTTTAAAGGTTCACACTTGCTACTCTGTGGCTCTGGGAAGATTCCTTCTCCCCTGGCCTCAATTCTTATTTTTTTTAAATATACTTGTTTATTTTTTTTATGTTTTAGCCACACTATGTGGCCTGTGGGATCTTAGCTCCCCGACCACGGATCGAACCCGTGCCCCCTGCATTGGGAGCACAGAGTCTTAACCTGTGCTGGATGACCAGGGAAGTCCATCTTTTTTTTAAATTAATTAATTTATTTTTATTGAAGTATAGTTGATTTACAATGTTGCGTTAGTTTCATATGTACAGCAAAGTGATTCAGTTATACATACATATATATCTTTTTTTTTCAGCTTCTTTTCCCTTATAGGTTATTACAAAATACCGAGTGTATTTCCCCATGCTATACAGTAGGTCCTTGTTGTTTATCTGTTTTATATATGGTAGTGTGTATCTGTTAATCCCAAACTCCTAATTTATCCCTCCCTACCCCCCTTTCCCCTCTGGTAACCATAAGTTTGTTTTCTGTGTCTGTAGACCTCAATTCTTCACCAAAAGAATGATGGGCCTGGTTTAGGTGATGTCTCTTAAGCTCTGTATTATATTCTACAGGTCTCACCTAACTCTGTCTTAATCAGCTTTGAATCCTCATGTCCAATGCACAGTAGTAAGTACTGAATAAATATTTGTTGAATTAAATTAAAGAGACTCAAAGTCAGTTCTACATGAGATGATAAAACAGGTCTTAATGTAGAGTTCAGAGATCCTGTGGCATATTGTATATAAATAGAACCAAGAGTTTGGGTTTTCTCCCTGTCACAGAGACTTGGTGATGACTCGGTCCAACTTTAATCTTCAGATGTAGATTCGGGCAAAGACTGGCCCGAGCCTCGTGTTGTTAAATATTTCAATTTAAAAGAAAAAAAATGCAGTTATCCAAAACACTTATATGTGATCTTGTAAACTAAAAAAGTCTCTAAGTTTTCTTTTCGCGCCAGAAAAGTAAAACACCAGTAAAAAAAAAAAGTAAACAGTGTGAAACATCTGTATGATCCAAAGCCTGTTCTGGTTTGTACTCTGTTACTTGGCTTAACTACATAGCCCTGAGAAACAGAGTCTTGTGATCAGTGTCTACAGCCAACTGGAGCAACTCAAGCAAAAAAAAAAGAAGAAAAAATTGGAATTTTCCTAATTGTATGTTGTAGTGCTTTCAGTAATTTAAAGACAATTCTATTCCCCTGTCCTGAGTTGCCTTGTTAGAGAATAAAGTGTTAGGACAGGCATCAAAGCCAGAAGAGGTGGAAACACTGAGCCATAGATGATATATGTTCTCCTTGATGTGTTAGATCATCGGGGTGGGTGTCAGAATAGCCACTGCAAATAAAGCATCCCCACTGTGGACTTTGATCAGCCCTCCAGCTATCCATTTGAGTACCAATGGCTAGTGCAGACGTCGATGCAACCCTTACTGCTTCTCCTTTTGACTGTGTAGTTTCCTGTAGATTCCACACTCCACCTGAAGCTATTTTAATACTATAGAATCTGTGTGGGACCAAAATAAATCAAAAATCTTTCAGAAGGGTCTTTTGGAAAAGATGCAGGCAGATGCCTGGTAGAGGAAGTGAACTCTACCTGCTTTTTTCTTTCTATTTACAAAGACAAGTATTTTCCAGCACTTATGTGCTAAGCCATTTCCATGTACCTTTGTTTAATAATTGTTGTTCTATTAGGCCCATTACCCAATAAGGAGTGGCAGGGTTGGGATTCAAACCAGGACCCTCTGACTCTGGAACCAAGGCCTTGCTCCTGCACTGCACTGCCTTCCAGAGCTGGTCATGTGCTTCCCTGCAGCTCTTTTGGGCTGCGTTTAACCGCATGAAGGCTGAGGTGACGTGAGCATTCACCTTTTCTATCACCCACACCAAACACCATTGCTGGCACCTCCTGCAGAAGACAGAGAAAGGCATCCCCTTTTGAATAATGAGCAGAGATTTTGTTTGAAATTTCTGAGATTTCTTTGTAGTTTAATTTGCAAATTTGGCACACAAGAGGCTACTTACCTTGCTGTTACATAAAGTACCTGCAGGTAGGAAAAACAACTAGGAGGTAAGCATAGCCACCTTAGTTATGGCCACGGAGCCTAAATAATTTGCTGTGCTTCTCAAAGAGTTTAATGAGAGTTTCTAGTGCCATTACTGCAGTTTGATTTGCTATCGTTTTTGAGAACTATGGATCTTTGAAATTTGTTTCCTAACACAGTGTTGCAGTATAAGAACAGTATCATTAGCCCTAGGGCTCTGGACAATTTGGTGGGCTTTCTCTTCGAGGATATGGGGGTCAAGAAAGGTAGAGAGGGACTTCCGTAGTGTGAGTACTAAACGTGCTCTGTGGACCAGGGCCATGAGATTAGACTCGTCGCGTAGACCAGTAACCAGGTCACTGCCACGTGTGTGGCTCCTGTAGGGCGTGGGAAGATCTTGGATCATGAATCAGAACCCTTCAGGTGAGTGAATATAGCTTCCTCACTAACCACTTTGGCCGCGTCACTAAATATCTCTGCCAGGATCTGAATTTCTTGCCTGACAAATGGGGTTTGTTTAAAAGCTGCCTCAATTACCTCAGAATAATATTTCTGGAGAGTCATCTGAGGGAGAAGATTTGAGTGCTATAAAAAGTTGTGTTATACAAATGTAAGACTGTCTTGTTACATAGACCGCAGGGCGTGAATAATCCTTGTCTAAAGTGGTAGCCAGTTTGGTGGTGACGAGGTTTAGAACGTGCAGTCTGTGGACCGGGTGCCTGGCCAGGGACAGTTGTCACTGGTCTATGAAGAGAGTATTTAGAGACATTTATAGCAAGATGACAGAAATTTTATGTCTGTTGAATATCATAAAAATAGGAGCTTGTATTTGCTCAGTCTTTAAGGTATTTTTCTCCCTTTTTAAAATTTATTTTTCTTACATTTAAAAAAAGGACTGGTACATGTTGTATTTGGAAAAAACTGGCCCTTCACACAGATTTGAGAAACTGTAGTATGTGGGGCATCAAAAATCCAGAAAACAAGTGAAAAATTAAAAGAAGGGTTGCATGTTTTACCTATCCCTTAAGAGGCTGACAGGAAGTGGAAAATGTAAGAGTTTGTTCCAGCTGGATGGGTCACTTCTCTCGAAGATGTCTGGTGTCTTGTAAACACAAGCAGAGGACATGCTCTAATGTCCCAACCTCGGAGTCTGACCCAGTATCGTCAAAAGGAATAAAGGCCCAGAGTGTAGGGCTACAAGCGCTTTTCCTAAGGTGGTGTCGAGGACCACAGGGCCAATGGGACGTGGGTGGAGGTGGCCAGGCGAAGAAATCCCATCCACAGGAGGCCACGGTCAGCTGAGGAAGGAGAGAATGCTAATTTCTCTATCCGGACCATCAGAAGTGGCTAAATGATCAGCAGACAGCCTGCTTTCCATTCTGGTATTGATATTTATAAATTGATAACACAGTTGACCCTTGAACAACAGGGGTCTGAGCTGCACAGGTCCACTTATATGCAGATTTAAAAAAAATAAGTACCTCCTACGTACTACACAATCAGAAGCTGATTAAATCTGCAGATGCCAACCGCGTGCAGAGAGACAACTGCAGAGTTATTCACGGATTTTTCCACTGCCTGGGCACTGACGCCCCTAACCTCCATGTTGTTTGACAGTCAACTGTAACTTTGAAATATATTTTAATATCGAATGGGACAGTCCTCATCTGATTTTGGCTTTTCATCCATATTTATTCTTCTAGATGAAATTTAGAATTGCCTAGTTCTAAATAAACTCTAATTTGGAATTCTGTTCACTTGTATATTAAAATATATGAAAGTGATATTTTCACAATATAAAGACTCCCCATCCAAGCATGTATCATTTCATTCAAGTCAGTTAATTTTTGTAGCTTTCCCTTTGTTTGTTCTATACATTTCCTGTTAAATACATCCCTAGGTATTTGAGATTTTTATTGTTACTGCGAATGGAATCTTGACCTCCTTGCATTCTAATTCTAATGATCGCTGGTGGATAGGAAAGCTATAGATTTTAATATTCTTTAGGTTTAACCAGTCACCTTCCTGCTCTCTTATTACGGTTCTAGTAATTTTTTTAGCTAATTCTTTGGGGCTATCCAGGTATACAAAAATCATTTGCACTTACTCACTGTGGTCCTCTTTTCCAATATATATAATTCACCCTTTTCTTGGCTAATTGCATTAGCTATTATTTCTAGAACAACGTTAAATAAATGAAGATATCCTGTTGGGATGATAGGCTTTCTTTCTTACCAGCAGAAACATGGAACTTTAAAGCTCTGTGTCAGCCCCCTCTTCCTCTCCATTGTTTCTCAAACACTTGGCTGATAGAAGTAAAATCTCATTCAGATGACTGTGAAAGGCAATCTTGCGAGAACTATGCAAGTTGAGTGCTTTCTCTTGGCTTTGCCTTAATAATAACGGGGCAAGAAGGAGGAGGTGGGATTGAAGGACTGATTCTAGTTTAATTATGAGGTTCCTACATTTTATAGCATCTTAATTAGTCTCAAGAGGATGCCTACCTGAGTCACCGCGGGGCTCCCTGGCGCGGGCTGGGTCAGAGCAATTGCTCCACTTGACAGCACCCTATATAGCTCTGCCCTTTAGGGAGACAGTGGGGGTCCTTCTGAGGTCTTTACTTTGCATTTCCTACTTGACTTCAATTCAAACCCTTATGCAAGGTGCCCACCCCTGACAAGCAAAAGGAAGATAAAATTTATCCCTTGGTTCTATTTCCAACCCATTCAAAAATAGAAGGCAGGCAGAGTTCTCAGGAGTGGAAGTTGGTTCAGCTGGGAGACTGGGTGCCTGGTTTCCACTCCGACAAGGTCAGAGGAGATCACTAGAGCTGCCCAGGCTGGGCATCTCCTCTGTTTCCCCTCGATACGGAGTCTGGTTAGGCTTCAGAATTGTCAACGTTCGAAGTACAAGATAAATCTGAAAGTCAAAGAGGCTGCTCTTTTCTTCTGCTTATGCTTTTCCTTTATATATCTGCATAGACACTATATCTGTAGTTTCTCAAATACACATACATGTGATCATATCCCATGCAGTGGATGCTGTGCTGGGCCATCGGGTCCCTTGCCTCCGGGACCGAAGCAGTCATCCTCTCAGTGCTGGAAGTGCTGATGGCCCACAGTTCACAGTTCAGTCTCACCTCTGCTGGGGGGAGCAGCCCACGTCCAATGACAGTCTTCGTCCTAATTCAGGGCAACTGTCCAGAGCTCTCCCAGCTCCTTTGGGATTGGCTTCACTGCCCTACAGGTGTGACCCCAAGGGCACATCCCATAAACCTCCTGTACGCAAACCTCCATCTCAGAGTCAGCTTCCCAAGGAGTGGAGTCTACTGCCCAGAGTCTATACCTCAGTCCATTTCCCTGACCTACACAATCTGCTTGAATTCTTAGTGTCATTCTTTTGCTCTTTTTTTTTTTTTTTGGCCAGCTCCTCCCTTATGTACACAGGTGCTTTGGCTTCTAGGAGATAGATCCCTAAGGGGAGGATTGCAGGTTTAAAGGGTATGTGTGCTTTCAATTTTAAAAGACGTTGCTGGATAACCTTCTTAAGACTTGGGGACATCATTTCACCAGCAACAGAGGAGACTTCCCAGCTGCTTCTGCTCCCCCCTGAAGATCAAAGGGCTCATCTTCCATCAGGGCTTTGTTCAGGCCTTTGTCATTTCTCACTACAGACCCAACCTTGTCTCTTCCCTGTTGGAAAGAAGGAGAGTTTGGTGAGGGAAAGACAAGGCTGACGGGCTTGAGAGAGTCCCGAGGCCTCCAGGTGACTCCTTCCTCTAAATGGATGGAAGACACAGTGGGCCCAAAAGGGTCCTTAGCTAGTACCCTGTGAGTGGAATTATGCTCTTCTTGTCCCTAAAAACAAACAGGAAAAAAGCTGGCGTGTCGCTGATGTACTCAGGCTGGACAGGGGGAAGACCAAGGTGAGTTCTTAAACTGAGAAAAATCCATTCAGGATATTAGGGCACAGATGTACCTCCTCCCATGTCTAAGATGTTGGATGTGACCTGGCACCTCCATGACCTCTACACCCTTTCCAAACTGGCCATGGTCAGTGATGGAGTATGGTGGGGGGCTTGTTGCCAGGCGGGTGTGTCTCTGCCTGGTCGGGCCCTGGGCACAAGGCATATGCCCTGGCTGGTCTTCTTGGCACCTCCTCTCCTCTTTCTGGTGTGTGAAACTGAGCTGACCCGATATGCAATTATTATGACACAGGATCATTACCCCTAATAAGCATTTCATAACTCAGTCTATTTTTGCCAATTGTTTTAAGTCTCTTTTATTAGCTATGTTAGGCATGCTGTTATCTTAATCTTCTTAACGTCCATGTGAGAGTTTGACAAGTCAGCAGGGGATCTTGCCTTAGCTGCCAAGGATACATGATTAGGTTACAGTTCCAGCGACCCCGCCCGCCCGCCTCCTGGCCTACGATTGATCTTCCCAGCATATTTCTTTATAAAAGACCTCCGTCTCCCGAAGTCTGGGAAGTAAGGATGCATCAGTGAGAACAAAGACCTTATGAAGACCAATATCTTGGGCTTCATTCAAATAATTTAATCCTGTGAAAATAAGTAAAGAGGAAAAAATGTATGTGTGTGTGTGTGTGTGTGTGTGTGTGTGTGTGTGTGAGAGAGAGAGAGAGAGAGAGAGAGAGGGAAAGACCCCAACCAGCTCCATCTGGGAGGCTATGCAGCTGCATATATATAAATAAATATATATATATATATATACACATATGTGTGTGTGTGTGTGTGTGTGTGTGTGTATTTAACTTAAAAAACTTTATAGAAGCATAATATACCCATAGAAAAGTGCACCTAAGTGTCCAGCTTGATAAATCTTTACAAAGTGAGCACACCTGGGTATCCAGCACCCAGCTTAAGAACCAACATCACCAGAACCCAGAGGCCCCAGTGGCCCCCTTCCTCTCAGCCCAAGTAACTGCTCTCTCAACTCCTAACCCATAGATTCGTTTTGCCAGCCTTTGGCCTTCATATAAATGGAATCACACAAGACGTGGTATTTTAGACATTTGTGAGCTTTTCCCATGCAGTCAAGGTCCTTTCAGTCTCATTATGCAGAATCATATTTTAATCTTCTGAAAGGGTTAACACAGAGTCCAGAGGGAGTAGCTGACACTGTGGCAGAGCTTGAGCGATTCTTTTCCTAAGATCATTTCAGGGTAAGAAAATAATTGAGGTTTTGGCAGCTGAGATGACTTTGGGCAGAACAGCTATTTCTCAGTTAATTCCTTAAGTAAAGCATCGTCTCTGCCAACTCTTGCTGTAGCCACGCTGAGGAAGGTCCGACTCCGCTGTCCCTCCAGCCAAACCATCTTTGGTTTTTACCTTCTGTTAACTTTTCCCCTTTTTGAGTTGAAAGAAAACTGTCCAGAACCTCATCCTTTCATGGCCATTTCCCTGTGGTCCAGAAGTGGGTCCCAATGACTAAGTTGGAGGTTCTGGAGACAGCAAAAGCAAGCAGGGCTTGGAACCGGGTCGACAAGAGTGAGATCGTGAAGGCCATCCTCATTTCATAGCCATGTTCCTGCAGGTCCTCCCTTTTCTTTAAAAGCAGGGTATCGGGCTTCCCTGGTGGCGCAGTGGTTGAGAGTCTGCCTGCCGATGCAGGGGACGTGGGTTCGTACCCCAGTCTGGGGAGATACCACGTGCCGCGGAGCAGCTGGGCCCGTGAGCCATGGCCGCTGAGCCGGCGCGTCCGGAGCCTGTTGCTCTGCAGCGGGAAAGGCCACAACGGTGAGAGGCCCGCGTACCGCAAAAAAGAAAAAAAAAAAAAAGCAGGGTATCCATGGCTGACTCCAAGGATCAAGTGCAGGTGCAGATGGAATAGGCCATGAAGCATCTTCTGCTAACAGTGGTCTTGGGCTTTGACCCAGCCTCTGCTCCCCACTCCATGGGACCACTGGGCCCTGCCCAAAAGCAGCCGTTGGTGTCTGGGTAGCAGGTGCTAAAGTGGTGGTTCTCAAGCTTTGGTGAGCATGACCTAGAAAGCTTAGTAAATGTACAGATCCCCAGCCCCACTCCCAGATATTGTGCCTCATGAGGGCTGGGCTGGGTCCTCGCGGTTCTGACACAAATAGTTGAATTGAATCTATCAGACGTTTGTTCCCACACACCTTGTTCTCTTCAAGCTTTTGACATTTCTTCTCCCTGCGATACCCAGTCCACCTTCGTCTGCATTTAGGAATGTACAGCCACTATTTCCCTAATGAATCTGCCTCAACTCGGCTTGCCTGCCTCTTAGGTGAGGGTTTTCAGTATCTCCTCTGAAGACCCTTACCAGGAGTACGTGTTATGGAATTACTTATCGTTTTCTAGGTTTCCATGTTCTGTAAGGTAGTCTTCTGAGCCCCGACACTAGCTGTTTGCCCACGTTCACAATAAACTCCAAATGCAGGCTCTGTACGTTCAGAAGTGCGATCAAAGATTACGTAGCTGCATTTCTTTGCTATGTGATTGAGCCTTTTATCCTTTTGCCTAGTGCTCCTTTGTTGTTGTTTTCTTTCTCCGTTTATTGAATTGTCATCTTTTCCTTGCCATATTTTCTTATGGGTGAAATTTATAACATAATTTTACGTGCCGATGAAAATTCCGTTAAAAGTAAATTTATTAAAAATAAGGGGTGAATTGGAATCTTTGCAATATTGCTCTTTGCTTTAAGATACATGCATATCTCTTCATTTTCTCATTTTTTTGGAATGTTCTGGAACTGTCTTGTCTTCCTGTTCCTTCCTTTTTTTTTTTTTTTTCTGTTGCTTCCTTTTAATGGATACTACTGGTAGCCATTAGAATTTGCCTTGTTTTGTGGTCATTTTCTTGTCAGCCCTATATTTCCCCTCTTGTCACCTGGTCTTGAATCTAGCAGGGTTCATCCAGACCCTGGCTTTGCCAGCAAGTGAAGCAGGCAGGTTACCTATGGCTCTACAGGTAGGGGTGGGTGATGGTTTGATCCCCGGCTCAGGTGGAAGCTGGAAGGCATCATGGTTCCTGGTGTGTTTCCCAGCTTCCAGCCATTGTTTGTGTACCGTGGCTCTGCTGTACTGAGATACAATGCTTCTGGCAAAATTATGTGCCAGACACCGTAAGCTTGACCTGAACTACCTCATGCGTACAGCCGTGCAGGTACTGTTATGATTCAAATTTAAAGGAAGAAACAGAAATGGAGGAATCCCATGATTAAGTGATGTGACTTGTATGTGGCAAAGGCAGGACTGGCATCAGGCCCTGGGTTCTAACCAAGGATACCCTGCGTGTGGTTATGGTGTGTCCCTAGAAGATATTAATGCTCCCTAGGCTACAGGTGTTTCCAATGTTTAGGTCAACTGACTCTTGGCCACTGACCACAAAGACTTGAAAGAATTGAAATGTACACCCCACGACTTCATTTATTAGAGAAGAGGTCTACAGGGAGAATAGTCACTCTAAAACCAAGAGGATTTCATCATATTGTGGTCATGTCAGTATCCCAGAAACAACAGATGCCTAAAGAGAGGAACACAGTCAGTCCTCAGCATCTCAGGCTTTAGCCCCCAGCCCTGCGTTCAGAAATCCTCCCTCCCTTCACCAGCTGCTGGAGCTGCTCTCTGGAGACGAGAAGCACGTTTGTGTTAAGGTGCTAACGAGTGATGAAGGACTTGGGCGTTCACCCCTTCCAGGAGTACAGTGTTTTTATTTTAACAGGGATGGGACAGGGAAGAGGACCTAGCATTCTTGACCTTTGTACAAAATCTCCTGGTCTCCCATAAGGACTTAGAGGCTTTCGTAACCACAGGCAAGTAGGAGGGATTTCTTTAGACTAATCTTCTTCCTCAACAAAAAAGTAAGGCAACCTGGTGGCAGGGAGACCCCGGATGGTTTTGTTTTTTTGTTTTTTAAACTGAACAGCAAAATGAACTAAGTGGGTTTATTTTTTTAATTTTTATTTTATACTGGAGTATAGTTGATTAACAATGTTGTGTTAGTTTCAGGTGTACAGCAAAGTGATTCAGTTATACATATACATGTATCTATTCTTTTTCAAATTTTTTCCCCATTTAGGTTGTTACATAATATTGAGCAGAGTTCCCTGTGCTGTACAGTAGGTCCTTGTTGGTCGTCCATTTTAAATACAGCAGTGTGTACACGTCAATCCCAAACTCTGGGACGTTTTTTTTTTTAGTACTTGCAAAGCAACTGGTATTATGATTTGATTTTATAGATGAGAAAATGAAGTCTCAGAGAGATTAAATATGTCACATGTCACCCAGCTGGTGAGTGGCAGAGTGGAATTCAAATCTACATCTGTCTTATTCTAAAACCTTTTGGTTAAATCTCAACATTTTCCATAAACCAGCTTTGGCTGCAGTGAAACATGAAAACCGTGGCCACACAGTATCATCCTGTGAAAACCCTAGCGTTCTATAACTACGAGTTATCGTCGTATTAAATCATAATGATAACGAAGTCAACATTTATGCAGTGCTTACCATGTGCCAGATTCTGTGTTAAACACGAACCATCTCATTTCATCCTCACAGCAATACCATGAGAAAGATTCAGATCTTGAGCTCCATTTTACAGATGAGGAAACAGAAGTTTACTGAGTCAAGGAAATTGTCCAGTCGTGCACAGCTGTGTCATCAATAACACACAGAGCCCTAGCTCTGGACCAAGCAGTGTGCAATATGCTGGAGAGCTAGCAAGAGGCCTAAGACCCTACTGTCTGTCTGATGTGTCCCTATCACGTGGGCAGAGCAAGTCCCCACGAGCTGGTTGCCAAGGGCATGGGCAGACCAGCACCATGGAGCTTCAGACCAGGGAGAGATGACCACAGACTGGATAAGAACAGTACCTAGGAACCAGGATGCTCTTAAGGCCTCATGGAAGGTTTTAATTTCTTTAAGATCAGAATCAGAAAATAAACTTTTAGGTCAAAGAAAAGGTATTCACACATATATATTCATCTTTATACCAACAGTCATAAAATATAATTTTTAATATTTTGTATGGAAGAAGAGCCATGAAAGTTGTAACGTGGCCCTACTGCCGCCTCCTGATCGCAGGTGACACCATGGCCTTCGGGGGTGGCAGAGCACAGGTGGAAGGAGTCTACTGAAGAGCTGCCTGCCAGTCAGAACACCCAGCCACCAACTGGAAATAGATTCAAAAGATCATCTCGTGGGGCTTCCCTGGTGGCGCAGTGGTTGAGAGTCCGCCTGCCGATGCAGGGGACACGGGTTCGTGCCCCGGTCCGGGAAGATCCCACATGCCGCGGAACGGCTGGGCCCGTGAGCCGTGGCCGCTGAGCCTGCGCGTCCGGAGTCTGTGCTCCGCGACAGGAGAGGCCACAGCGGTGAGAGGCCTGTGTACCGCATTAAAAAAAAAAAAAAGATTATCTCGTGAGACAATCGTCTTAGTCAATTATTCTAACATTCCTCATTTCATTTCCTTGGGGAAAGTGAAGGTACTTACGGTTACACAGTCTGAGGAAAGTCACAGAAGGAAGTCCAGCTTGAGCTGAGCCTTGACAGACATGAAGTATTGGCTCAGCTGTAAGGCATCCTGTTTCCGTTATCTCCGTGATGAGCATAAGGTCAGTTTGTAGGGTTGGCCATCTCCTGAGAAAGAAGTGGTGAGGACTGCATTGCACGAGTGTGTTTCTGATACGACCAGTGGCCAGCTCAGTACCTGGAACACTGGGGGAATTCAAAAAAATATGTTCTGTGTTGAACTGAACCCTAGCACCGTGGAAAGCTGTCTCTGTGGCTTACCAAGTTCGTGCCCTCGTGCAAACACCAGCGTGTGGAAGTTGGAAGTGGGTTTTCTGTTTTAAGCAGGTATCAAATAGGCAACCAGGTCTGTGCCTAGCATTGAGCCAGGACACCCATGTGGGATACAAGAGTGATGCGAGATTTGGTCTCCTTCCTTCAGGATCATCAAATCAGGACAAGGGGTCTACGTTACACAACAATACAATTTGTATATAATTATGAAGTACGCTTTGTGTTTTTCTAAAGAAGCAACAGGAGTTGTATGAGGGCTGAAGCAGCTAAGGAAGAAATTTTAAGGAGGTGGTACTTGACCTGGACTTAGAGAATAAATAAGACTTAAGTAGGAGGGATTAGGACATTTTGACAAGAATGGTTGACAGCTTGCAGGTGGGGTAAACACAGCCTTTGGGGGATGAGAGACCCAAGGCTGACCAGTGAGAAGGGCTTTCGATCTCCTTGCAGGTAAGGAAGTGGGGCTGACTTAGGAAGTGAAGGAAATCCATCCTCCTCCTTGCTTGCCTTACACCTTTTGTAATGCAGCCCAACTGTCTGTCTTTGGTGTCGGATGGATGTAGGGTTAAAAGCAGGAAGAGAGAAGAAAGGAAACAAAGGTACCGTGGGAAGGTGGAAAGCCAGCTAGGGGGTGGGGAGGGATGATTCACAGTTGCCCTAAAACCCTCTTATTAAAGAAGAGGCTCTCTCCTCCCCCAGCTCTCAGCACAGAAGTGGGCAAGGAGGCCCTGGAAGGGCCTCAAGGTAAGAGGTGTGGGTGTGGATGGCTTCTCTGAAGCATCGTTGTTTCATGCACTGCTTGAATTCAGAAAAATCAAATGCTCACAGAATGGAGCTGGCACATTTTTTGTGATGATAATTCAGTTCCACGCTGTAAGTCTGCCCACTAGCTTAAGAACAATTACCGATGCAATCGAAATCTTACGTCCTGTTGGAAACGGAAGCCGCCGTCTTTCTGTAGATTAAGAAGCAAGTATGCTCGTGGATCAGAGAGGCTTGCTGTCTTTTTCCCCAGAAATAGTGTTGGGCTCATTTAACACGATTTCTACCTGTTCTCCTGCAATTAGTGTTTAAGTGACCATCTCTGGGTATTAGTCACTCCCAGGAAATGAAATGATGCTGCGATAATTGGCCATATAGGTTTCTTCGCATCCCTGGGGATTTCACTTGGCTCCTAGAGCATTTTTACAGAGACCCTGTCTGCACTCTTTATTTAGCGAATTAGATGGCTTAAGGGAATGAGCTGGCATTCGGTAGGAGGGAGGGAAGGGGGGGGCAGCATGTTATAATAGGAAGATCACTTGATTGAAACAATATCTGGGCTCTAGTCCAAACTGATAAATCTTCTCTACTATTACGTTCTTATTTGGACAGCTGTGTTCCATACATGATCTTGTTTAATCATCACCATAAACTTAGGAAATGGTATCACAACCCCCTTTACAGAGATGAGAAAAATAAAAGTTCAGAGAAGCTGCCCTGACCAAGGCTTCCCAGCTGGAGTGTGGCAGAGCTGAGACTGGAACTCGAATTGGCCTTAATTCCCAGGCTCGGCTGTCCATTATTAGTGTCCACTTACTAAATAAACCTCTGTCACCTGAAACAAGTCACTCCACCTTCCTGTCTTCCCTTTCTTTAACTGTTCATGATTCTATGACGATGCTGGCTCTCATGGAAACTCTAAGTGCCTTTCTTTCTGAACCAATGGAAACTATTCAGCACCTTTTGTACTTTTTTTGGCTCCCTATTTCTTTCGTTCTGCTTTTATCCTCCTTTCTACATACCTGAACCAGGGCTGGTGTTAACAGAAGTAGGGGTTGAGCTAGGAAGGCAGGGGAAGGAGAGAGAAGCAGGTATATTCACTAGGCATTCTGTTTTCCAGCCCTGAACAGTACTGTCTTCTAACTGAGCTCAGAGGACTTCCCTGGCGGTCCAGTGGTTAAGACTCTGTGCTTCCACTGCAGGGGGCACAGGTTCGATCCCTGGTCGGGGACCTAAGATCACACGTGCAGCACAGTGAGGCCAAAAAAAAAAAAAAAACTAGTAAATGAGCTCAGAGCACCATAGTATATGGCAAAGATCCGAGGGCTTGGAGTTTGAGGTTTTCGTTTCCAGTTTTGCCACCTTCTTGTGAGGCTTTGACCAAATCGTGGTCCTCCTGTACCTCTGGTTCCTCATCTATACAGCTGTAATTGTGATATACATCAGGGAGTGATGTTTCCTTTTCCTTGTAGTCACAAAAATGTACACGTCAGGTGTAAATAATGGAATTGTGGTCCTGGTGGGGATCGTGAGCTATTGAGTTCTGATCCTTCATTTTACACAGGAAGAAAAGGAGCTGAATTTCCTGGTGCCACATACATAGTTGGTGGCACAAATATGACGAGAACCCGGGCAGCCTCACAGCATTCCCAGTGCTTCTGGAGCCAGCCCACTTGTCCTCCTTTCCAAGATGGAAGAAAAGTTCTTTTTCTTCAGGAATTTATACCTGTCACAGGGAAATAATGAACTGTCAATGAACCTCATCTACTTTCCTTGTACACATTTTTTGAGAGGGGGGAATCAGAGCTGGGGCTAATCAAGGACAAGTTTTTCATGCCAGAGCACATCCCTGTGGGGGACCTATCTCCATAATGAATTCTGTGAGATGATGCTTTGTGAGGAAGCAGAAGAAAATTGCTACCCGTGCCCAGCCCCCAGCAGAGAGTCACCATGTAGGGTGGAGCTCATCAGGTGACATTGTGAAAGGAAGCTGCCATGCTGTGCGGGTGTCTGAGTGTGTCACAGAGAGGGGCACACTTTGGAGAAGACTAGCCACACGTTTTGCTTCCTGTTGCCATCCTCCTTCACTTTGTCCATTTCTTGCTGGTATTTATTTTTCTTTTTTTAAATTTTATTGAAGTATAGTTGATTTACAGTGTTGTGTTAATTTCTGCTGTACAGCAAAATGATAGTTATACATACATACATTCTTTTTCATATTCTTTTCCATTAAGGTTCATCATAGGATATTGAATACAGTTCCCTGTGCTATACAATAGGATCTTGTTGTTTATCCATCCTATATATACTAGTTTGCATCTGCTAATCCCAAATCCCAATCTATCCCTCCCCACCCCTTGGCAACCACAAGTCTGTTCTCTGTGTCTGTGAGTCTGTTTCTGTTTCGTATATATGTTCATTTGTGTCGTATTTTAGATTCCACATATAAGTGATATCATATGGTATTTGTCCTTCTCTTTCTGACTTACTTCGCTTAGTATGATAATCTCTAGGTCCAAGTATTTATTTTTCTATTCATGCCTATAATAAAACAAGTCAGTTCTCAGCTGGAAGGCAGAAAACACCTTTCTCATTCTGTACCCAAAAAGTCCTTGATTTATTATATTGACTACAAATATCATGTTAGGTTACATACTAGAATGTCTTCAAAGCAGTTTTATTTTCTGTATTTCTACTTACTCTACTTAATGCTGTGAGGATTGTTGTTATCCTCATTTATAACAGTTAAGTCTGTGTTGTCTAATATTGTAGCTACTAGCCACATGTGGCTATTTAAATGACTTAAAGTGAAAAGCTTCACTTCCTCAATTATACTAGCCATATTTCAAGTTCTCAATAGCCACATGCTAATAACTTCTATGTGTAATCTCCTTTAGCCCTTAAAACAATTTATGAGGTAAGTACAATCTTACAGATGAAGAATGTAGGTCTTGGAGATATTTGTTCACTCTCCAAGGTCATATATGGTGGAAGCATGGTGGATATTGGCTAGTCTGACTCCAAAATCTCCTCTCTAACCCACCACAGTGTATTTTATTTCTGATGGATAAATAGCAACAAAAAATTCTTACAAAATGTGACTAGTGACTTCTTCCAGAAAGATGGAGTATATGTACTTTTGCCTATCCCTTCCACTAATTTCAACTAAAAATCCTGGACATTATGTATAAAGTAAACACAAGAAGATTCTGAAAGATGGAGAAAAGGTAGACCAGCTAGAGACCTTCAGACCTGAGGAACAGCACAGTGATAAGTTTCCTGTGTTGTCGTTTTTTGCCTCATAAATCACAGACTTGGCAGAGTAGATTTTAAAAACATGACCCATCTATATGCTGTCTACAAGTAACTCACTTCAAATATAGTGATATATATGAGTTTGAAAATGAAACAATGGAAAAAACAGACTATGCAAACATTAACCAAAAGAAAGCAAGAATGTCAATATTAATATCAGATAAAGTAGTGTTCAGAGCATGCAAATTACTGATAAATAGGTCAGTCCACCAAGAGGACATTTAGCAATCCTAAATGTGTATGCACCAAACAACATAGCTGCAAAAGATGTGGAGCAACTGATAGAACTGAAAGGAGAAACAGAGAAATCCACAGTATACGTGGAGATTTCAGCACCCCTCTCTCAACAATTGATGAAACAACCAGACAGAAAATCAGCAAGCATTTAGAACTCAACACACTATCAATCAAGGGTGTCTAATTGACATTTATAGAAGATATCACCCAACAACAGCAGAAAACACACTTTTCAAGGACTCCTAGACTATATATCATTTTCTAAACCAGAAAACTCACATCAACAAATGTAAAATTAAAAGCATACGTGTACAGGTGGTCTCTGACCACAGTGGAATCAAACACGGAGTCAATAACAGAAAGACAACAGGGAAAAACCCAGATACTTGGAAACTAAAAAACATACTTCTAAATAATCCATGGGCCAAAGAGGAAGTCTCAACAGAAATACATTGAACGGAGTGAAAATGAAAAGCAAACATATCAAAATGTGTGGGACACAGCTAATGTAGTGCTAGATGGAAATACTTACATCCTAATGAGAAGTCTCAAATAATCTAAACTTCTATTTCAAGAAACTAGAAAAAGGAAATCAGAATAAACCCAAAGCAGGAAGAAGAAAGGAAATAAAAAGATAAGAGTAAAAATCAATGAAATTGAAAACAGAAAAACAATAGGGAAAATCAATAACACAAAGAGCTAGTTCTTTGAAAAAAAATCAATTAAATTGACAGACATTTAGTAAGACTGACCAGGAAAAAAAGAGAGAAGACATAAATTGCCAATATCAGGAGTGAAGCAGGATATCACTGCAGATCCTGCAGACATCAAAAGGATGAGGTAGTACTACAAACAACTCTACACACATCAATATGAAGGCTCAGATGAAATGGACCAATTTCATGAAAAGTGCAAACTATCACAACTCACACAATATAAATAGATAATTTAAATAGCCCTATAACAATTAAGGAAATTGAATTTGTTACCTTAAAACTGGCAGAAAAGAAATCTCCAGACCCAGATGGTTTCCATGAAGAATAATATCCAAAGAAAATAGAAGGGGATGGAATACTTACCAACTCATTTTGGAGCTAGTACCAGAAAGGAAGGAAGAAAGGAAGGAAAAGAGGGAGGGAGGGAGGGAAAGAAAGGAAGACAGAATGAAGGAAGGAAGGAAAAAAAAGAAAAAGAAAGAAAGAAAGGGAGAAAGGAAGAAAGAAGGGAGAGAGATAAAGAGAGGGAGGGAGGGAGGAAGGAAGGGGAAAAGGAGAAAAAGAAAACTACAGTCTAGTATCTTTCATGAATGTATGCAGAAATTCTTAACAAAATAATAACAAATAGAATTTAGCAATATATAAAAATAATTGTATATCATTGCCAAGTGGAATTTATTCCAAGGATGCAAGGCTAATTTAATATTTGAAAATCAATCAGTGTAATTTATCATATTAACACACTAAAGTCACATAATCATATCAATTGATGTAGAAAAAGCATTTGACAAAAGCTAATATGCAGATATTATGAAAACCCTCAGAAAACTAGGAGTAGATGGTGAAACTTTCTCACCTTGATAAAGATTATCTACAACAAACCTACAGGTTACATTCAACATAATCGTAAAAGAGTAAATGCTTTCCCCCTTAAATCAGGAACAAGGCAGTGATCTTCACTCTCACTACTCTTTTTTTTTTTGCGGTACGCGGGCCTCTCACTGTTGTGGCCCCTCCCGTTGCGGAGCACAGGCTCCGGACGCGCAGGCTCAGCGGCCATGGCTCACGGGCCCAGCCGCTCCGCGGCATGTGGGATCTTCCTGGACTGGGGCACGAACCTGTGTCCCCTGCATGGGCAGGCGGACTCTCAACCACTGCGCCACCAGGAAAGCCCTTCACTCTCACTACTCTTATTCAGCATATTGCTGAAAGTTCTAGTCCATGCAGTAAGGCAAGAAAAGGAAAGAAAAGACATGAAACTGTCGTTATTTGTAGATGATATGATATATACATTGAAAATTCAAAGGAATTTATTTTTTAAAAAACCTTCTAGAACTAGCAAGAGAGTTCAGCAAGGTCTCAGAATACAAGTTAAACAAAACAAAAAATATATATATTTATGTACCGGTAATGAGCACATGGACATCAAAATTAAATATATCAATTCTATACAAAGACTTAGGCTTAAATCTAATAGTGCATTATACAGTATCTGCATGCTGAAAACAATAAAATGCTGATGAAAGAAATCAAAGAAGATGTAAATAAATGGAGAGACATATTGTGTTCATGGACTCAATATACCAAATAAATCAATTCTCCCCAAATTAATACAGAGGTTTAACACAATCACTATCGAAATTCTAGCAAGATTTTTTTTGTATCAATAGTTACACATAAGACTCTTGTAAAATTTATGTGAAAGGCAAAGGAACTAGAATAGCTAAAACCACTTGGAAACAAATTTAAAGTGAGAGGAATCACTCTATCAGATTTCAAAATTGATTATATAGTGACAGTAACCAAGCAGAGGGACAGACACGCAGATCAATGGAACAAAATGGAAAACCCAAACATAGACCCACACAAATATGCCCAACTGATTTCTGACAAAGATGCAAAAACAATTCAATGGAGGAAAGATAGCTTGTTCAACAGATAATGCTAGAGCAACCGGACACCCAGAGGCAAAAATTGAACCTCAACCTAAACCTTACACACTAAACAAAAATTAACTCAAAATGTATCATGGATGTAAGTGTAAAAAACACAAAACTATAAAACTTTTAGAAAAACAAAGGAGAAAATAGTTGACATCTAGGTTTAGACAAGACTTGACACTAAAAGCATTATTCATAAAAGGAAAAATTAATACACTGGACTTCATAAAATTTTTTAAATTTCACTCTGCAAAAGACCCTGTTGAGCAGATGAAAAGATGAGTTACATAATGGGAGGAAATATTTTCAAATCCTGTATTCAGCAATCCTAAGACTGCTGTCTAGAATATCTGAGGAACTCTCAAAAGAAAAGTAATAAAGCCAATCCAAGTAGAACATGGGCAAAAGACATGAACAGACATCTCAATAAGTACACGAAAAGATGTACTTTTGAATGATAATGAAAAGCATCATTAGCCATTAGGGAAATGCAAATGAAAACAATAGATATCATCACACAACTATCAGGATGGCTAAAATAAAAAATAGTGACAACATCAGATGCTGGCAATGATGCAGATAAATTGGATCACTCATAAATTGCCGGTGGCAATGTAAAATGATACAGACACTGAAAAAGTTTGACTCTTTCTCCAAGTTTGGATATAGTTAATTTTTGTTATGGTTCAGTTCTCGACAAAGACTTTTCTCTCCCACAATCAGGATCCAGGCTGAGACTGATAAGGTTCCTAGTCATCTACCTTTTCATTGAAGGCCTAACCCTTTGAGGATTCCAGGTTTCATGCAAGGATCTTAGTTTATATTCCCCCCACTCTTATGCAGACCCAGAGCTTCATGTTCTGTCCCCATGTGGTTCCTGAAACTCACATCTCTTGATAATCAAGAACAGTAAGTGCCCATAAGGCAACATTAGGTCAGTGTTATGTTGATACTCTGTTTTCAACAACCTCTTGTTGTTGGGCCTTGGAGAACTTTTTGTTATCTTATAACTTAGCTATGTACCTACAGGGGGTCTTATTAAATTTTACCCATTATGTCTAGGTATTCTGTTACAGGAAGTTTTCAATCTATCTCATCTGTCCTATTTCCAGAAATGGAAGTCTACATGTTATCTTTAAGTCTCTTTAAGAGTATTATTTTTACCTTCTTTTATCATAGTTAATCCAGTATGTCTTGATGAGAATTTGGTAGTGAAAATTTTTGACATTTTGGCCCATATGTCTAAATGATATTGACCAATAAAAGGAATAAAATACATGTTTTTCTAAATTATTAAAATGAGTTAAATAATGAGGGTTGGTATTAGAGGTAAAAGCTACCCAATAGAGAAACTCTGGATTTTAAGTTTTTCTTATAATCTGAAAAATGATGTTTATTATTAATTTAGATTTCGCTAATCATATCCATTAAAAGTTCAGTTCAAGAGATAAAAGAGGGCTTCCCTGGTGGCGCAGTGGTTGAGAGTCCGCCTGCCGCTGCAGGGGACGTGGGTTTGTGCCCCGGTCCGGGAAGATCCCACATGCCACGGAGCGGCTGGGCCCGTGAGCCATGGCCGCTGAGCCTACGCGTCTGGAGCCTGTGCTCCGCAACGGGAGAGGCCACAACAGTGAGAGGCCAGCGTACTGCAAAAAAAAAAAAAAAAAAAAAAAAGAGATAAAAGAAATATATTTGAATTTTAAAGAAATTTGTTAAGTGACAAGACTATTATTATATAAAAATATGTGTTGAATACTAAAAATGACAGCAACTCAGAAAAATACAAAAAGAAAGTTAAAGGCCACCTAAAATTCTACCATCCATAAATAACAGCCATTATCACTTGGCCAACACAGTCTGAAAATGGAAGAATTGTTGGATGGATGGATGGTTGGATGGATGGATGGAAAGAAACATAAAATGGTGACATATATGCTTTTTAAATTATAAGGTATTAAATTAAATTTATTTGGCAGGAAGAAAATACATTAAAGCCAAATTAAAGGAACCATTTCATTCCAGGGAGTGTTTCTTCACTATATCAGATAGTAATCACTAAAGATATTCTTTTAAAGTTATGAAAAAGGATCATGAAAATCATTAAGTGTCCTCTTTCAGTTAGGATAAGCCAGACTCAAGTTTTTTATGTGAAAGAGTCTAATGTTAAAATTTAACAATGTATTCATTATTTTAGAAATATGGTGCTGGCCAAAACAAAGCAAATGTGTGAGCCCCACACTGCAAAGCTGAGAATCAGGACCTTGTCCCTTGTAGAGAAATCATTCTCTTGCTCCAAATCTTATAGAAAAACTTTAGCTCTAAGACTTGCCCTTCATTTTGTCTAGGTTTTAGATTCCAGTCTTAAAAGACCTTTACATACGAAATTGCCTTTTGTTGTTAATGTCCTATGGCACAGTGGCCGAAACAATGGTTATAGCCATGGAGAATAAAATAATGAGAACACAAGAATGCTAACTTACCAAAGCTACTTGTTGACCTTGTTACTTTGTCAGGAATAAGCTGGCTGCTTGGTTTGTGTGCGTCCTATATCACTGGAAAGAATGAAACACAGACCGAATGTCCACATTGTGGAGTACTGGTCTGGGATCTAAGCATCAGATGGATAGATGGGTGGATGCATGCATGCATGCACAGATAGATGGATGGATTCAAGGGTAGTTAAGATCCCTTTCAGCCACAGGTTCCCTTACAGGGAGAGTCTTCATTAATTCACTAAGTCTTCATTAGTCCGTGGGGCAGAACATTTGGGAGGGGTAGGGCTGAGAAGGGCAAGACAAAAGAGTGCCAAATATTTATTATGCCTTCTTTCTAATCTTGCCTTTAAAAGCTTCGCACTAGGTATGTTACTGAAAATCATTTTACCTGATCTTTTGGTGGCTTGGAGTATGTTGCCTGCCGTGGATATAATAGGAGGAAGCCAATATTTAACAGTTTTTGCTTTTTCAGAGCAACTGGACAGCTTTCACTGAAAAACCTTCCTCTACTATGTTTAACTATTAAAGCGAGTATAATCCTTCATTACCTGTCCTTCGGCTCACAATTTCTAGAAGTATATGGTTGTAATTAATGCTTAAAAATTGTAGTTACACTATGTTTCCTTTGTTTCCTGTTAATATGCATGTATCATCAGGAGAGTGGTGTCATTATTATTTAAGCCTAAGTATTAGTCACTTGATTATATTTTTTTCTGAGTAGTTGTAAGTTGAAGGCGTGTGGAGAAGGTATGGAGAATGCCCCAGAACAAGAATGGGTGAGTAAGAGTTGCCATCCTTAGGAGTGGATGCAGAAGGGGAGGAAGAGGCAGGAGTAGGCATATCTAAGGCAGAAAAGACACAATTTTGCAGAGGTTACCTCTGGATTCATCTGATCAGAGTCCTATTTTCTCAGCTTCCTATTGCAGCAGGTCACGTTGCCTTTTTCTTCCAAGAGAAAGTACATTCAGTATATCTAATTTATCAAATCAGACATTTTTTTAAAAGGGCTTTTGTCTCCCAAATACATTTATAAGTATGTTCATAGCTGTTTTATTTGGAGTAGCCCAACAACAAGAAACAACACAAATGCCCATCACCTATTAAATAGGAAAATGCATTGTGTTGTACTCATATAGTGGAATACTATACAGCAGTAAAAAACCCAAACTACTGATATATATATAACAGTATGAGTGAATCACACAGACAACGTTGAGTGAACAAAGTCAGACATAAAAGAGAACAAACTGCATGGCTCTGTTTATATGAAGTTCAGAAACAGGTAACATAAGCTATAGTGTTAGAGGTTTGAAGAGCCACTACCTTTATGGGGAGCTTTGACTGGAAGCAGGCATGAGGGGGCCTTCTGAGGTGATGGAGATGTTCTGTATTTGGGTCTGGTTAGCAATTTCCTGTGTGTTCACATCCATATAAGACCATTGAGCTGGATACTGAAGATATCCAGATATTTGAATTTTAAAGAAATCTTTAAAATTCAAATTTTAAGTTAAATCTCAATGTTTTTCTAATGCAAGAAATTTGAAGTTAGAGCCCCACTTATATACTCTTATGCACTGGAGTTAGCTCACGTTAACTCACGTTAACTCCAAAACCTAACTGAGCACAGAAGCACATTTGGAGGAAATCGTGAAAGAATAAAATGCCATGCCAGGTGAATCTTGATTTTTAAAATTTTCAGGTAACTGGTCAAATAATTGGTTAATCATAGTTTAAATTAACGCAACTCTCTTTTTTTTGTTGTTTTTTTTTCACTTTCAAACTCTTTGGGGTCAGTCAAGTAGGAAGCACACGTATTAAAAACAATTGCAAAACCTGCCATCCAAGGAACAAAGATGTGTTGTCCATATATGATTCACAGGAGTGGGTATGTGGGATTTGGAAGGTAGAAATGAAATATAAGTTCTGGTCTCTGCTAAAGTCTCCATGCCGTCTCTCTAATGAACTAGTTGGTTTTCTGCAAGGAAAAATCACTGTGCATCCTTTAGGCTGGAATATGCCAGGTCTGCCTTGCCAGTGTGACTTAGGAGTGAGTTGTTAATAAGGGCTTGCCTTCTTATTTAAGATGCTTCAGATCATCCCATAAATACTCAGTTACCTTTAGCTGAGCTTCTTGAATATTCTCCACCATTTCCTTCCTTAACACACTGTTAGAAGATTCTAACATATGGTTTCATTCAGAGTACATGTGCAGCCTCTCTCCCTGTTGAAATGGAGCAGCTGTTTTAAGCTTGTTGCCTGTCACCAACTCCTAGGATGGAGCAAGCAGAAAAATCTGCAATCACGATTACATTCAGTAGAAACTGCAGAGGGAATTCAGAAATTCAATGTGAAATTAACCCACAGTGGAAATTACCTGCATTACTAGAACTACATGACTGCTCTTGTGTTTAAAAAAAAAAAAAAAAAAGTTACTTTGGTACTTGCGATAGCCACATTACAAGATGTTGGCTTTTATTGACTTGACCTCTCAGTTTAAAGTGTTAATGGTTAACAAAAAAAGACGTGTACAAGCCAATGGAGCATTAGTTAAGAGAAGGGCAGCCAGTTTCCAAGGGAAGGTCTCCTTCTTGGAGAGTTCGACTGCTGTGATAAAATTTGCAAGCTGAGACACAGGAAAGAGTTTAATAATCTAAGGAAGAAATTCTATTAACCATCTAGGAAATCTGAGGGCCAAATTGCTGGAGAGACTTTGCCAAAATTATACAGCAAGTCTTTTACAGAGATAAGCCATGTTCAGGATTGTCACTCTTTCATCTTCCTTTGAGTAGGTGACATCACTTTGCATTTTATGAGGCTAACTCAGTGGCCACGACTGTCCCTCAGCTCTTTGAGGGAACAGGTCATCCCTGCATTCCATGTATAGCACAGTGCCCAGCATATAGTAGAGGTAAAAGCTGAATACATGTTTGTTTATTTATTTGAGTTTAAGTGTCCTTTGTACATCACTAAAGTAGATAAGATTTTGTGTTTTTACAAATGGTTACTATCTGTTATTTCATGGGATTCTCCCTATTTTTCAATAAAAATTGTAAGGCAAGTATCAGTCTAGGACCAGATGACACTGAAATAGAAATGAGTAGCTTCCAACAGCAGAGTCTCTTACTGTTTCTTGGCTCATGGAAGCTGAGACACCAGAATTATGGTTCGGTTTTCTCTACTAAGTAGCTTGCTTCCTTTGGGGCCTCAATATTTTTAGGATAATCCGAAAGTACTTCTCAGAGAGGCTGGACCTTGGGGGATAATGGGTTTTCAGTATGTGGCCAAAGTGGCGTATGAGGAAGAGCGAAGACTGTTCCAGGCAGAGAGAATGGCATAACCCAAGAAGCCCAAAAGGCATCTTTCACAGTGTTCAAGGTGGCTTTGGTTTAAAGTTCAGAGGATTAGTGGGAGGTAAGATTGGAAACTCCCACTGAAATTATTTTGTAGAGACAAATTCAACAGTTGTATACTTAGCACATTCCATATGCCCCGCCTCATGAGACATGAGAGGGGTAGGATGGTAAACAGGCAGACAGGTTCCTACTCTTACAGAGCTCACATCTAAGTGTGATTACAAGCAGCGATATAAACTTTCTTCACCAGCAGGGGGATATGCGTGATGACAGGAAGTAATCCCATCAAAGTTGTGGTGATCTGCCCCCCACAAAGCCTTCTGCATGGTTATAGTGGAAAAACTGATTATATATTGGTTTTTAAAATGTCTCCAGGTATGAGTTAACAAGAACCCGAACGAGATAGCAGCGATCAGAGCCAAAAGAAAGGACGTATGTCCAACATGTTGTACAAGGGGGAAAAATGAGGTTTCTTTGCCCCACTGGATGTAGAGGTAAAGGGAGGGAAGAAGTACCAGGTAACAGAAGTTTTAAATCTTAGTGAGTAGCAGAGCAAGCATGACATCTCAGTGTATATACCTTTTTAGTAGGAAAACCTGCTAAGCAGAGGAGGGCGGAGGAGAAATGAGGGCAGTTTTAGAGTTGCAGTTGAGATATTTCTGAGATAACAACCTTGTAATATTCTGCAAGCAGCTCGAACAGGGGAGAGGGCATACATGCACAAAAGGGCTTTGTCACCAGTGTGGAAGTCACCTGTGGAGTTCTAAGAATGGCTGAGATCACCAAGGGACAAAGGCAATAACAAGTAAAAGACCAAATTCAAAAACTCTTCAAAATTACTAGGTCATCCATTTCCACAGTGTGTATAGTAAGAAAAATAGGGAGGGGATCAAGCCAAGAATTCAGCAATAGGGGACTGGTTTAATAAGCTATGCTAAATACACACAGTGGAATGCTATCCAGCTAGGACAAAGGATGAAAAGATCTTTACACATTGATAAAGAAATGAGTACCAAGATGCATTAAGTGAGAAAAAGAAAGGAGTAAAAGTATATATAGTATGTTACATTTTGTGGAGGAAATGTAAGCAAATAAGACTATATAGACACACTTTCTTACGTTTGCAGAAAATAAAGCTTTGGAATAGTAAACAAGAAAGTAATAAAAACGGTTTCCTGTAGGGCTGAGGGGGAATAGCATAGATGGAGTCTTTTCTTTTTTTTTTGATAACTTATTTTCCATTTTTGTGGGATTTGTGATTTTACAGGGGTTCAAACCAATGAATAAAAACCAATTTTTACAGAGAACTTGTTACTCTACTATTATTTTCAGAATCATTGTAATAAGAACTCTACCTGAAAAGGCTAATACAGAAGAGAACTTTAAGGTCTAAAAAGATTGTGCAAAATTTTAACAATTGGGGCTTCCCTGGTGGCGCAGTGGTTGAGAGTCCATCTGCCGATGCAGGGGACACGGGTTCGTGTCCTCGCCCAGGAAGATCCCACATGCCGCAGAGCTGCTGGGCCCGTGAGCCATGGCCGCTGAGCCTGCGCGTCCGGAGCCTGTGCTCTGCAATGGGAGAGGCCACAGCAGTGAGAGGCCTGCGTACCGCCAAAAAAAACAACAACAAATTTAACAATTGGCATTAAAAACAAAGCAACCACAGAAGGCTCCAATATTTGGCCTCACATCTCTCTTAGAACAGTGGTTTTCAAAGTATGTTGTGTGTCAGAATCAGCTGGAGAGCTACTGGAGCCTCCAAAAGCCAGGATCATTTCCATACGAGAGGACTGGATCTCTGCATGTTTACCAAGTTCTCCAGCAATGGTTTCCAAACGGGGCTGCTCAGAATTGCCTAGGGGTATGACATCTCTGTGCATACCTTGTTATATTGCTCTAATTTTTGTACCAGGTAAATGTATTAGCCTTTCAAGTGTGAACTTAAAAAAAATAAGGAATTGCAGAGGACGTAGCCTAAGGGACTTGGGAACTGGGTCTGTGTCCGGAGAGGAGAAGGGTGTGAAGATGGAGAGAATTAGCCATCTTGTGAGGCAGTGAAAAGGAAGAAGGGAACAGAATTTACAGGTGAGGAGCAAAAGCAGGTGGGTAATGGCCTCTCTGGCGGATCTATTTCTCAGTATCCCCAACCCCTGTCCTCCAGCCAGGCCACCCTCCCCTGCCTCTTCCTGAATATTATAAGTATGCTCCTTCTTTTGTTCATGCCACGTTCCCACCAAAGGGAGTACTCTTCCCAATGTTTCTCACCAACACAAATTTTCATTCATTCCTTTGTTCAGTGACTATCCAAGCACCTCCATTCACTAGACATGCTGGCAGACCACACACCTGAATGAGGCACAGTCCTTCTCTTGAAGGGATTCACTGCCTATTAAGAAGAACAGACACTGAGATTAATGCTGTAGCATAGCATTCCAGAGCAGCTTCTCAGATAGGGGACACTGACTGCCCATTTTTGGATTGGGTTCTTTGTGTTTTTGATATTGAGCTGCATGAGCTGCTTGTAAATGACACTGACTCTTAATAGTGAAAATTAGTAAGAATTGCCTAGGGGAGAGATACCCTGCAGTCAAATCAGAAAGAAAGAGTCGTTTCGCTCTGATTCTAACTTAATGGTACCAATCATTTGTATTTCTTTCATTACTTAAATTAATATTTTAATCACCCTCCCTGATTCTTGCACCTACACTGTTATTTCATTGCTAAAAGAAATCCTGTGAAAATAGCTATGATCATCCTCATTAGATAGATAAAGAAGGAAGACTTGGAGAGGTAAGTGGCTTGCCCAAGGCTGGAAGCTGATTCCTCTTAGGAGGCTGTGCTTAATGGGAGGCAAGTAAGCTTGTAATCTTTATGAAGGAAAATAATTATTGTTGTGAAAACTATTATAAGGCTCTCTCTTCTTATATTGATTGCACCTGGTTATAGGACGTTGTTGAGCCACGGGTTTTGGGAATTTTAAGCTCATTCATTGAACACATTTTCTTTTGTGGTGTTTCCCCTACATAAGTTTCACATTATGAACAAGGCCAAAGTCAAGCTCTGCAGGGCCTCAGTAGAGAAGGAGATGGTCCATACGTATCCAAGCCCCGGCTCTCCTCCCACTGACCCATCCTCTCTCAGTGCTCACAAGGTCTGCTTCCCCTACTCTCATCCACTCTGGTGACCTGAGGCGGAAGGCTCTGCCCTGTTCTCCTTTCACTTCCAAGTGGGGTCTAGAACGTCACTTTCCGTTCTGTGGATACCTGGCGGGTTCTTTCTCCTTTTCTAGGACTTTCCCTCAGGCCATATCTAACCAGAGCCAACCACACTGTCTCTTCCTGTTTCATCCTTCAAGGCATGTGGCTGCTTTATATAGTGACTGAGCTCTCAGTTAATCCAGAGACTTGCTCCCAAAGACGCTTAGGGAGCAACCCCGATTCCCTGGCAATAGCAACAGCTCTACTCTAAACTCTAAGCTATTTTCACTTACTGCCCTGTGTAAAGCTTGACATCTTCCCACTAATTAATAGTGACCCTCTCAGTGATGAGTTACTATCTGGATTCCCATGCACCATCTGGAGAAGAGCCTGGACACCAGAGAATTTCTATTTTTATCAGGCTCTGGCATTGTACTTACATTCCGTTAAAACTGAGTCAGAAGCCACAGAAAACTTGAATAGCGCTTCTTTTTTCCACCTAGGGCCACTGTATTAACTGATAAAGAGCTTTTTACACCTTCGCTATTATCCTTCAAAGGATGAGCAAAACAGAAGCCTGGTTTCAATTTAAAAAATAAACTCTTATGCGTAAACACTCAGCTTCTGGGGCTGGTTTCACTGTATCCAAAGGAAAGCTGTGGTGGAAATTATTTTGATACAAACACAGTTAGGAGGCTGAATGAATTGCAGCCAGTTAAAAATAGAACAGTAATAATTCCCCACAGTGGGTCATGCTGGGGTTGGGGGGAGAGCAGAGGTGGGGCAGAAGTGGCAGCCTGATAGATAGAGGTTTTCCTTCTTCCTTCCGAGGAAGAAAACTGTTCGATCAACATGCCAGCTCATTCTTCAAACAAAAAGAATGTGGCTGCATGTGGCAAGGCCAAGGGGTACAGGCTGAGAGCATAGGTTCCAGATCACTGGGTTGCGTGAGTTCAAATCCTCCTCCTCTATTTCCTTCTTGAGTGGTGTCAGGCAGGTTCCTTAGCCTCTCATGCCTGTTTCCTCGTCTGTAATAATACTTTACTTCATAGCATTTTTGGAAAATTAAGTGAGATAATATATGGAACACATTTATAAAGTTCTGGGCACATAGTGAACATGAAATAAATGTTGGGTCTTGGTTGACCTGGTCTTGGGCTCCCTTCATTACAGCAAATCATTTGCCTCATCTTTAAGGTGGAAACGATATACCCACCTTGTTGATCCTAACCAGCAAATACCAATTCATGTTAATCTGCTGTCCAGCCCGTGACACTTTAGAGAATGAAAGAGAGGCTAGGAATAATTATGCCAAGACAACTGGCATGAACTGCTTCTGCCCTGGGCAAACTCGGAAGGTGACTTTAAGTAAAAGAGATAAGTAGACATATGTGACCCCAATTTCAGTGGTCACAATGAAGCTCCATCTAACTGATCTTTTAGGATTTGAATCCTAGCCTAAAATGAACATCCAAATCACCGGTGGCATTAGAAAAAATTTCAGAGCTATGCCCCAGATCCCCAGAATCAACATCTGTGGAATCCAAGTGTGTGTGTGTGTGTGTGTGTGTGTGTGTGTGTCTATGTCTCCAAAGTTGATTTTAATATACACCCATGGTTGACGCTCACTGATGAGCTATGAAATCCCAATTTCATGACTTCTCTCTAGCTGTTAATAACAAAACAATAAAAATAAATTAAATTTCTATCAGACCTTATAACTGCTATTATTTTTCATAAGTCATCTCATCTGATCTCTAATACAACCAACCTCTAAGGCGTTAGATATTCTTCCAATGGGTGGCACAGAGGTTACCTGACTTGTCAGTGGTCATTCTGGAATTAGTCCCCAAATTTTTAGTTTAGAGATTCTCCACTTTATATGAGCATTTGTTCATTAAACAAACAGTGACATATGTTTGAGTAATTTAGAACACAACTCTGGAGTCATGGACTTGTGCCCCCAGGCAAACACTAATCTGTTTTCTGTCACTATATATTAGCTTGGAATTTCTAGACTCTTGTGTGAATGGAATCATATAGTATGTACTCTTTTTTTGCCTCTTCAATTCACCATGATTTTGAGATGTGTCTATGTTGTATCAAGTTAGTTCCTTTTTGTTGCTGAGTAATAGGTATATTATAACGAGTTTATACTTTCAACTATTGCTGAACATTTGGACTCTTTGAAGTTTGGGGCTATTACAAACAAAGCTGCTTTGAACATTTCTACCTAAGCCTTTGTGTAGATATATGTTTTCATTTCTCCTGAGTAAATAGAAATGACTGGGTCACGTGCTCAGTGTGTGTTTTAACTTTTTAACTCCCAAAATCTTTTGCAAAACGATTCGACTATTTTACATTCCCACCAACGGTGTATGAGTTTTCCAATTGCTTTTCACCAGCATATGCTATTGTCAGGTTTTTTTGTCTATTGCAATGGGTATGCAGTGGTATCTCATGGTGATTTTACTTTGTATTTTACTGATGACTAACAACGTGTATTATCTTTTCATGTGATTACTGGCCATTTGTTTCTTTTTTGGTGAAGGATATCTTCAAATCTTTTACACATTTTTTGTTATTATGTGACATATGTTGTCTTATTATTGAGTTGTAAGAGTTCTTTGTATATTCTGGACACATATCCTTTATCTGATATATATGTTGCAGATTAGTTTCTTCCTGTCTTTTTGTTTTTTTAATAGTGTCTTCCAAAATCAAAAATTTGATAAAGTCCAATCTATCAATATTTTTCATTATATTTCATACTTCTGGTATTCTATCTGAATAACCTTTGCCTGCTCCAAGGTCACAAAGCTGTTCTCCTATGTTTTCTTCTAGAAATTTCATAGGTGTAGGTTTTACACTTAGGCCTATGATCCATTTTGAATTAATTTTTATGTATGGTATGAAACAAGGGTTAATGTTCATTTTTTTTTCCATATGGATAACTAGATGATTCAGAAACATTGTTGAAAAATACTTTTTTTACCATTTGATATGTATTAGTTTACTATTGCTGCTATAACAAATTACTGCAAACTTAGTGGCTTGAAACAATACAAATTTGTGGTCTTACAGTTCTTGAGGTCAGAAATAGATCTTACAGCACAAAAATCAAATCAAAGTCAGCAAGACTGTGTTCCTTAAGGTTCTAAAGGTGAAATTGTTCCTTACCTTTTGGAGAATTCGATAGACTGTGTGCCCTGCCTCATGGCCCTCTCCATCTACAAAGTCAGCACTCACATCACTCTGACCTCTACTTCCACTCTAAGCTCAGCCCTCCTGCCTCCACTTTTACTTACAAGGATCTTCATGATTACATTGCGTCCACCTAGATAATTCAGGATAATCTTCCCATCTCAACATCCTTAACTTAATCATGTCTGGAAAGTTTCTTTTGCCATGTAAAGTAATATATTCCACAGATTCCTGGGAGTAGGACACGGAAATCTTTAGAGGGTTGTTATTCTGCCTACTACATGTTACCTTGGCATCCTTGTCAAAAATCAAATGACAATATTTATGTAGGCTCTTGTTTGGACTATAATGTGTAGTTGATCTACATACCTAATGTCTTGCATATACCAAACTGTCTTAGTTCTCTAGCTTTCTACGGTGTTGAAATCAGGTAATATGAGTTTTCAAACTTTGTTCTTTTAAAAATTGCTCTGTTTATTCTAGATGTTTTGTATTTCCATATAAATTTTACAGGTTCACTTGTTAATTTCAACAAACAAAAAAGCCTTTTGGCATGAGTTTGGAAATGTTTCTTCTTCTTCAATATTTTTTAAAAATTAAGAAAGATTGGTATTTATGCTTCTTTAAATGTTTGGTAGAATTCACCAGTGAAGCCATCAGTTCCTGGCTTTTATTTTTTGGGAGATTTTTGATTCCTGATTCAATCTCCTTACTCATTATTTGTCTGTTCAGATTTTCTATTTCTTCATGATTCACTCTTGGTAGGTTGCATGTTTCTAGGAACTTATCCATTCATCGCAAGGCCAAAATTATTCTCATAACAAATTATTCTCATAGTCAGACAAGTATACTACGAGAAAAAAAATTAGGGACCAATATCCTTGGTGAACATAGATGCAAAAATCCTCAACAGAATACTAGAAAACTGAATTCAAAAGCACGTTAAAAGGATCCTACACCATGATCAAGTGGGATTTATCCTTGGATACAATAATTGTTCAACATATGTAAATCAATAATTATGATGCTCCACGTTAACAGAATGAAGGATAAAAATCGTATGATCATCTCAATAGATGTAGAAAAGCATTTGACAAAATTCAGAACAGAATGAAGGATAAAAATCGTATGATCATCTCAATAGATGTAGAAAAGCATTTGACAAAATTCAGAACAGAATGAAGGATAAAAATCGTATGATCATCTCAATAGATGTAGAAAAGCATTTGACAAAATTCAGCACCCTTTCATGATAAAATCTCTTCACAAATTAGATATGGAAGGAATGTACCTCAACATAATAAAGGCTATTTATAACAAGTGCACAGCTAACATCATAGTCAATGGTGAAAAGCTTTTTTTCTAAGAACAGGAGCAAAACAAGGATGCCCATTCTCACCACTTCTATTCAATATAGTACTGAAAGTCCAAGCCAGAACAATCAGGAAGAAAAAAAAAAGAAGGACAGAAAAGAAAAGAAGGAAGGAAGAAAGGAAGGAAGGAGTAAGAGAGCAAGAAAGAAAGAAAGAAAGAAAGAAAGGCACCCAAATTGGAAAGGAAGAAGTAAAATTTTCTGTTTGCTGATGACATGATTTTATATGTAGAAAACCCTAAAGACATAACAAAAACCTGCTAGAATTAATAAATGAGTTCACTAGAGTAACAGGACACAAAATCAACATACAAAAATCAATGGTATTTCTATACACTAACAGTAAATTATCCAAAAAAGAAATTAAGAAAACAATCCCCTTTACAGTAGCATCAAAAACAGTAAAATACTTGAGAACAAATTTAACTAATGACATGAAATACCTGTACATGGAAAACTGTAAAACATTGATTAAAGAAATTGAAGTGGACACAAGTAAATGGAAAGATATCCTGTGTTTCTGGATTGGAAGAATTAATATTTTTATATGTTCATACTACAATCTACAGATTCAGTGCAACCCATATCAAAATTTCAAAGACATTTTTAACAGAAATAGAAAAAATATAAGTTGGAGGAAACACACTACCTGATTTCAAAATATATTACAAAACTATGGTAATTAAAACAACATGGTACTGGCATAAAAATATACATATAAACTAATGGAATGGAATAGAGACCCCAGACATAAATCCAAGTATTTATAGTCAATTGATCTTTGACAAAAGTACCAAGAATACACAGAGGGGAAAGGATAGTCTCCTCAATAAGTGGTGTTGGTAAAACTGGTTTTCCTCATGCAGAAGAATGAATCTTGTCCCTTATCTCACTCTATATAGAAAAATCAACTCAAAATAGATTAAAGACTTAAATGTAAGACCTGAAACCGTAAAACTATTAGAAGAAAACAGGAAAAAGTGTCTTGACATTGATCTAGGCAATGATTTTTTGGATATGACCCCAAAAGCACAGGCAACAAAAGCAAAAATAGACAAATGGGATTGTTTCAAGCTAAGAAGTTTCTGCATGGCAAAGGAAACAATCGAGAGTGAAGTGATAACCTACAGAATGGGAGAAAATATTTGCAAAGCATTCATGATAAGCAGGTAATATCCAAAATATGTAAGAAACTCAACTCAATAGCAAGAAAACAAATAACCTGATTTAAAAATGGGTAAAGGATGTGAATAGTCATTTTTCAAAAGAAGACATACAAATGGCCAACAGATATATGGAAGGCTGCTCAATATCATTAATCATGAGGGAATACCAATCAAAACCATAATAAGATATCACCTGTTAGAATGGGCTATTATCAAAAAGAAAAAAGATAAGTGTTGGCAAAGATGTAGAGAAAAGGGAACCTTTGTGCACTATGGGTTGGAATGTAAACTGATACAGCTACTATGGAAAACAGTATGGAGATTCCTCAAAAAATTAAAAATAGAACTACTGTATGACCCAGTAATCTCACTTGGTATCTAACCAAAGGAAATAAGAGCAAGATCATGAAGAGATAACTACACTCCCATGTTCATCGCAGCATGATTCACAGTAGCCAAGTTACAGAAGCAAACCCAAGTCCATTAACAGATGAGTGGATAAAGATGTGGTATATATACACCATGGAATATTATTCTTTCATGAGAAAGAAGGAGATTCTGCCTTTTGTGACTGCATGGATGAACCTGGAGAACATTATGCTAAGTAAAACAAGCCAGACAGAGAGAGAGAAATACAGTGTGATCTCACTTATATGTGAAATCTACAAAAAAAAAAAAAAAATCCAACTCATAGAAGCAGAGGGTAAAAGAGTGGTCCAGGGGCTGGGCAAGGATGGGGCGGGAGAGGGTGAGGAGATGCTGGTTAACGGATACAAAGCTGCAATTATGTAGGATTAATAAGTCTAGAGATCGAATGTATAGACATGATTACTATACTTAATAATACTGTGTTAAACACTGGAAATTTGCTAAGAGAGTGATTTCAAGTACAGTTATCACACACAAAACTGTATAGAAGCCTTTGACAAATTTTTAGACGTATTCCTAAGTATTTTATGTTTTAGGTGCTACTATAAATGGGATTACCTTTATATTTTACAAACGTTTCCCTCTAGCATATAAGAATACAGCTGATTTTTACATATTAACCGTGTATTCTATGAGTTTGCTAAATGCATTTCCTAGTTTCTGTAGTTATTTTGTAGACTCAGCCTTTGCGATTTTCTATATACATAATCTTATTATCTGCAAATAAGGATAGTTTTCCTTCACCTTTTCCACTTCTATGGCTTTTAGTTCCTAATGTCCTGAGCAGATATCAGGGGAAAACAATTCAATATTTCACCATTAGCTGTAGGTTTTTCATAGGTGTCATTTATCAATTACCATTCTGAGTTTACTGAGAGTTTTTATCATGATTATTTACTTTCATCAGATGATTTTTCTGTATCTATTGAAATGATCATTTAGTTTTTCTCTTTAATTCTGTTAATATTGTGAATTTTATCATTTGATTTTTTTAATTAAAAAAATTTTTTTTTTTTTTGCGGTACGCGGGCCTCTCACCGTTGTGGCCTCTACCGTTGCGGAGCACAGGCTCCGGACGGGCAGGCTCAGCAGCCGTGGCTCACGGGCCTAGCTGCTCCACGGCATGTGGGATCTTCCCCAAGTGGGGCACGAACCCGTGTCCCCTGCATTGGCAGGCGGACTCCCAACCACTGCACCACCAGGGAAGCCCTATCATTTGATTTTTTGAAGGTTAAACCAGGCTTGTATTACTGGAATAATCTATAATTGGTCATAATAGGTCATAACATGAAAGGTCATATCCTTTTCATATATTGTTGGAAATTTGTCCAATTCATCTAAGTTGTCAAATTCGTTGACACAGAGTGGCTCTTAATATTCTCTTATTATCCATTTAATGTCTATATAATATGTAGTGGTAGCATCATTCTTATTCATGGCATTGGTGACTCCTATTTTCTCTCTCTCTCTCTCTCTTTTTTTTTTTTTTGGGCAGGGGAGGAGGAGAATCAGTCTAGCTAGAGATTTGTCTACTTTATTGATCTTTTCAAAAAACCTGCTTTTGACTTGTTAATTTTCTCTACCATATGTCAGTTTTCTATTCCATTGATTTCTCCTTTTTATTATTTTTTCCTTCTACTTATTTTCAATTTACTATTCTGGTTTTATTTTTCCTTAGTTACTAACGGTCTAAGCTTAGGTCACCGATTTTAGATCTTTCTTCTTTTCTAATGTAATCATTTAAAGCTCTAAGCTTCCCTCTAAGCTTTAGCTGTGTCTTTGCGTGCCTTAGCTGCATCCCATTCATTTTAGTGTGTTTTATTTTCATTACCTATTGGTTCAAAATATTTTCTAATATCCCTCCTGATTTCATCTTTAATTCATGAATTATTTAGAAATATATTGCATAATTATAAGATAGTGTGGGTTTTCTTACATATGTTATCATTATTAATTTCTTATGTGGTCAGACTTTGTATGATTTCAGTACTTTTAAATGAAATGAGACTTGTTTCATGAAGCAGCTTATAGACTATCTTGGTGAGTGTACTATGTGAACTGAGAAAGAATATGTACCCGACGCTCCTTGAAAGTAATGTTTTATGTAAATGACAATAGATCAAGGCAGTTGGTAACATTCAGAACTACACACACTAAATAAACAAATGCAACATAGGTAAGTAACTCTTAGGATTTTTTAGCTAATTAAATTTAACATCCATTACTGAAAATTGGCACCATGTACCACATTGTTGAGAATCAAATATGAATAAGGCAAAGTACCTGCTCAAAAAGACCTCCCTAGGCAGGGAAGCAAAGGAGAAAGTAGTGTAATAAATTGTCATATACAAGAAATTAATAAAGGACATAAGATGAAAATCAAAGTGCTCAGAGGAACACAAGGGAGTATTTAATTTTGACATGGGGTTGATGGTGGGTGAGAAGTGTTTTGGAAAAGTTTCTTAAAGAAGTAACCCTCCATTTGGGTTTTGAAGAATGGTAACCTACATAATTCCTAAAATATACTCTTCTTGTAAAGCTTAGAATATTTTACAGTTTTGTGTCTTTTTTGCAGGCATATACCTTTCTAGCCCTATTTTTCATTAGACTCCAGATAATCAAAGAAGTTGGCTTTCCCTACCCATGCATTAAATGATATGTCAAGAAAAATGAACTAGTATCTCTGAAAAATGTCCTTGGAACAAAAGTAAATGAGAATAAGCAGGAGGTAGGTGAGAACTGTTAGTGTTGATGACTTGTATAAGCAAAGGGATAAGTGTATTTGGATCTGCTGAATATATTAGGAGTCCTTTTTAGAACACATTCTTTCTCCATGGGTTAGTAAAGCTACTATTTTCTTAGTGAGAGATGTTCAAAGCTTTGCCCATCCACTCAGCTAAAAGAGCAGATAATTTGGATCATCACTAGGAATTATTGAAAGCTAACTTCCTTGTCAATGCAGATAACGATTTGTGTCTGACTTGGAATCAGACAGCCAGCTTTACAGCCTGAGGATAACTTTTATCCCTCCAGCTTCATTTCAGTACTTTGGACATAGTGTTTAATGATTATTTACTGAAGTAATTACTACATCTTGACCACTTTTCCCTTGACATTTTTCCTTTTCTTCCTCTGTATCCTTAATAAACACTTGAGTACAGCAGTTCTCAGACATTTTGGTCTCAGGCCTCCTTTCCAATTTTAAAAATTATTGAGACCCTCAAAGAGCTTTTGTTTATGTGGATTACATCTGTTGATGTTACCATATTAGAAGTTAATCAGGTAAGAAGTGAACTGTTTTGATAGTTATATGCTTTCATTCTTTTTTAATTAAAAAAATTTTTATTATCAAATTATCAAATACAAATACAAAAGTAGAGAGAACAGGGTAATGAGGCTGCCCTATCTATCACCCAATTTTAACAATTATAAATAGAGATGTAGACCGTTGGTTTTATTCAAATTCCCTACTCCATGCAGATGCTTTCGAAGCAAATTCTAGACAGCACATTGATTCATCTGCAAATTTTTCACTATGTACCTCTATACAATACTCATTTTTGAAAAGCATAACCATAATATCATTATCATTTCTAAGAGGAAAGTCAACAATAATTACTTATTATGAAATATCCAGTCAGTGTTTACATTTCTCCAATTTTTTTATAATACTATTATAATCTTTTTGTTTGAATTGAGATCCAAATAAGGTTCATATATTATGGTTGGTTTTATGTGTCTTAAGTCTTTTTCACCCTACAAGTTCCCCCTTCATCTCTTTTTTTTTCCTTTTCCTTAAAACTTTTATTTTTATTTTATTTGAATGCACAGTTTTCCATAGTCTAGATTCCGCTGACTTCATCTGTGTGTTGTCATGTTCCTTTTCTCCTTGTATTTCCTGGAAATTGGTCATTAGAACCAAACGCCTTTATCAGATGTTTGATTTCATTTTAAAATTAATGCCCTGATGGTGTACTTCCATCAGGAGGTACATAATGTTTATTGGTTCTCTCTATCGATAATGATGACCTCTGCCTCGATTCATCAATTTGCTTTATTTCTTAGGATCACAAAATGGTTACATTCTATTCTGTTCTCTGTCATTCTACCTTCATTTATTATTAGCTGGAAAACGTCTAAAAGGAGCGACGTCCACTCATCAACTATTTGAGTAGTTGAGGTATAGATTTTACGAGAGGCAGGATAAATGCTTGATTCAAACTTAGAGATTGAAACACATTATTAATCCTTACTGTGATGAGTAATACTTTTTTAAAATCCTTATCAAGCCTCAAACTGTGCCAGCTTTGGCCAGTGGCAACTTCTTCAGGTTAGTTCCTGAGTCCTTTTGACATGATCCCATGGTTTCTCATGACTACCATATTCGTGTCTGTTTTTATCTGTTTCCTGCCCAGACCTGATTTCTCCAAGAATCCTTGGTTCTTTTTAGTGGGAAACAGTATTTGAGGTCACAGTCTAGTAGGAGACCTATTACTCTGCATTGTTCATTGTTTCTAGGTCTTTTTAGTAGTCAAAACGAAGAAATAGGATTTTTTAGGATAAAATACACCATTTGTTTTCCAGGCAACAAATCATTAGTATGCAGTATACAAATAATAATAAGTTGTCTTTTCCATTTTATCCCGTTTCTTTTCTTCTGCCATTGCATTGACTGTGCCTTCTAGAACATTGTTCGTTAATTATAATTTTAGAAACCTTTGTTCATAAAAAACATTTTTAATAATCAAGGAGAGAACAGAAAAAAAGATTTCTAATCTCAAACAAATTCCCCTTAAAGTGAGGGATAAATCCTTCTTTAGGTATTAGCAAGCTATGGCCCACGGGCCAAATACAAGCTGCTTCCTTTTTTTGAAGGCCTGTGAATTAAGAATGATTTTTACATTTTTTAAATGATTGAAAAAAATCAAAAGAAGAATATATTTTATAACACATAAAAATTATATGAAATTCAGATTTCAGTATTTTCTAAGTTGTCTGTCATTGCAGTTTTGATCTACTCTTCAGCTGAAAAATTATCAATAGATATTTTGCTGAGTTTATATTTTAGTCATTCTACTATGAGTACAGCTTTATCAATCTTTTTCTAAGAGCATTTTAATATCTATACATATACACACATACATATATATTTGATATCATTTGGTACATAAAATTTAACAAATACAGCTCTATTGGGAAGTATGCCTTTTATCAACATAAAATAAGCATCTTTATCCCATGAAATGCCTTGCACTTTGAATTCTGTTTTGTTTGATACTAATATTGCTACCCCATGTTGGTGTGTGTGTGTGTGTGTGTTAATTCCAAACTACATTTTTCTTTTAGCCATGTAATGATATTTTGTTTTTTATTTTAGTTCTTTCACAAACAGTACATATTTAATTTTTTTAACTCTGAAAGGCTTTGTCTTTTTCATATAAAAGTTTTAAACAGTTTTTGATTTACAGCAAAATTGAGAGGAAAGTACAGAGATTCCCCATATACTCCCCACATACACAGCCTCCCTCATGATCAACATCCCCGACGAGCATCCTACATTCATTACAATTGATGAACCTACACTGACACGTCATAATCACCCAAAGTCCATAGTTTACATTAGGGTTCACTCTTAGCGTTGTACATTCCATGGGTTTGAACAAATGTACAATGACATGTATCTACTATTATAGTAACATACAAATGTTTCACTGCCCTAAAAATTCTCCATGCTCCACCCATTCATCCCTCCCTCCCTCCCCTCTAACCTCTGGCAACCATGGATCTTTTTACTATGTGCATAGTTTTGTCTTTTCCAGAATATCATACATAGTTGGAATCATACAGTATTTACCTTTTCACATTGGCTTCTTTCACTTAGTAATATGCATTTCAGGTTCCTCCATGTTGTTTCACAACTTGATAGCTCATTTCTTTTTTTATCACTGAATAACATTCCATTGTCTGGATGTATCACAGCTTATTTATCCATTCACCTACTGAAGGACACCTTGGTTGCTTCCAAGTTTTGGCAATTATGAATCAAGCTGCTCTAAACATCCATGTGCAGGTTTTTGTGTGGAGATAAGTTTTCAACTCCTTTGGGTAGATATCAAGAAGCATAAGTTACTGGATTGCATGGTAAGAGTATGTTTAGTTTTGTAAAAAAAACAAACCACCAAACTGTTTTCCAAAGTGATGTACTACTTTCACATTCCCACCAGTAATGAATGAGAATTCCTGTTGCCCCACCTCCTCGCTAGCATTTGGTGTTGTCAGTGTTTTAGATTTTGGCCATTCTAATAGGTGTGTAGTCATTGTTTTTGTTTTATTATTGAAATATAGTTGATTTACAACATTGTGTTAATTTCAAGTGTACAGAAAAGTGATTCAGTTATATATATATATATATATATATATGTATATATATATATATATATATATATATAAAACAAGATATTGAATATAGTTATTCAAGATATTGAATATAGTTCCCTGTGCTGTGCAGTAAATCCTTATTGCTTATCTACTTTATGTAAAGTAATTTGCATCTGTTAATTCCATATGTTATATGCCTTCGTCTATCTGACTTACTTCACTTAGTATCATACTCTCTAGGTCCATCCATGTTGCTGCCAATGGCAATATTTCATTAGTTTTTTAATGGCTGAGTAATATTGCATTGTGTGTGTTTAATATATTATACCACATCTTCTTAAATAAATCATCTGTTGATGGGCACATGGGTTGTTTCCATGTCTTGGCCCTTGTAAATAGTGCTGCTATGAATATTGGGGTGCATGTATCTTTTCAAATTACAGTTTTCATCTTTTGGGGACCCATGCCCAAGAATGAGATTGCTGGATCATATTATAACTCTATTTTTAGTTTCTTAAGGAATCGCCATACTGTTCTCCATAGTGGCTCTACTAGTTTACCTTCCCACCAACAGTGCAAGAGGGTTCCCTTTTCTCCACACCCTCTATAGCATTTATTATTTGTAGACTTTTTGACGATGGCCATTCTGACCGGCTGACCGGTGTAAGGTGATACCTCATTGTAGTTTTGATTTGCATTTCTCTAATAATTAGCGATGTTGAGCATCTTTTCATATGCCTGTTGGCCATCTGTATGTCTTCTTTGGAGAAATGTCTATCTAGGTTTTCTCATTTTTTTGATTGGTTTGTTTGACAAGTTCAGTATTACGGGGTGCAGTGCAGGATCTGGAGTCAAACAGAGGTGGATCTGAACACAGCTTCACTCTTACTAGCTGATTGTTCCGTGGCAAGTTATTAAACTCCCCAAGTCCCATTTTCCTCATCTGCAAAATGGGAATAAACAGTATAACCTTATAGGGTTGTGATGAGTTAATGAGGTGATTCATGAAAAGCACTTAACACAATACTGGACACTTGAAAGTGCTCAATAATTAACATCTATTTTTATTGTTATTATTACGAGAACTGCCATTGTCACTCCCATGGTCTCTGAAGAATTCTTGCAGGTTTTATGGGATCGTGAAACTTTAAAAACTTTGAAGACAAAACCAAGAAAGCTATGCCTCATTCCTAAGAGCCTTTTCATGTAAAACAGACAAAAATAAGAAACAAAGTGCCAGGTGGTAGAAAGGCCAGGTGCCCCTTCGTGAGGAGGGGATTCAAGAGGGAAATGCAATGGAATGAGAGTGTAGCTCTAGCCCTAGTCTGGACACAGCACAACTTGGAAAAGCACCTACTATGTATGTAATGAGACTCAACCCAGTCCAAGAAAATTCTCAAACGGACAAAATTATACCTTTCCTTTTTGTTGCCAAAGTTAGGTTTTAACAGGCAGCAGGCCATCCAAGAAATGGGAACCCATGTCAGTGTGAATGAACTTTTCCCCCCAATACAGTGAATAAGCATCAGAGTTCTCTCCAAGTACCTGGGAATTCTCAGAGCAGCTGCTTTGAGAAAATGACAGGTGAGGTACCTGGCTTATCACTGTTTAAGGAGATAATCAAGTAGAAATGTTGTCAGGGAGGGCTCACAGGAGACCAGAGCCCTACTGTCAGAACAAGAATCCCAGATGCATCTCGATAGGAAGATATACTCATGGATAACCAGAAGGTCTGGTTTCTGACCTTGGAAGGTATCCCTGAAGGTTAAAAATAGACAAGATCAGCACTGATGAATGAGGGAGATACCCTGAAACTAGATGCAGAACTGACATATATGCAAGAAGAAATCGCTCAGATGTGATGAGTGCTTACAGCCAGGCACTGTGCTTACCTGTAGGAGGAAACTGAGGCACAGAGAAGGTAGGAAACCTGCCCTTAACAGTAGACCAGTAAGTGAGCAATCAGGATTTCCTTCCCAGGAACAAGGAACAGCTCTAAAGAGTCTGTAGCAGGAATTGTTTTTTGTTTTTTTTTTTCTTGCGGTACGTGGGCCTTCCACTGTTGTGGCCTCTCCCGTTGCAGAGCACAGGCTCCAGACGCGCAGGCTCAGCGGCTATGGCTCACGGGCCCAGCTGCTCCGCGGCATGTGGGATCTTCCCGGACTGGGGCACGAACCCGTGTCCCCTGCATCGGCAGGCGGACTCTCAACCACTGCGCCACCAGGGAAGCCCAGGAATTGGTATTTTTATGCACCACAATAGATGGTAACTATTTTCATTTTGCTCTCCTTCACTTTTTCCTACTCTTCATGTTCAAAAACCGCAGATTTCAGTTCTCCTTTTAGGCCTGAACTCTAATTTTTTGTAATAAATGACAAATCATACCTTCTGACCTAGTCTAACCTGATTGTTTTCTAAGCCTACTTTCTTAATAGAGTTTTGTCAAAGGTTTTTTGACAGGATATAATGTTCACAGTTTTTCACGTGGCCAATCATGTCTAACCCGAACAAACAAAATTATTAACTTGGAGGAATTTATTGTTGTTTCAGTGATTTGAATTATGCATTTCTCTGCTTTCTGAAAAATAGTACATAAGATGCGTGATTAATTTTCTTGGCCACTCGGATGATTGTTTTTGTTTCTTCATCTGTAAAATGGGCGTGAGAATATGTCCACATAGGGCTGTAGGGAGGAGTTAAAGGGGATAATGTTGCAAAATACATTGCATGGCGTCTGGCATATGAGTGCTCAGTGAATGTGAGTATTTTTCATGAATATTTACTAAATGCCTATGCTGTGCCAGGCACAATTCCTATCTTGATGAAATTTATATAGGGAAGGACATTAAGCAAATCATCATACACGTCATCATATAAGAACAATGGTGACAAGTGTTAGGAATGAAGAGTATAGGATGTTTTGGTTGCATTTATCAAGAGAATTCCTAGGTGGAATCCGGAGTGTGTAGGTGGGTAGAGAGAGATCAGGGATAGTTTTCCTGAAGAGCTGGAATTTAATTTTAGACCTAAAGGATGAGGAAGAGTAAGCACCACAAAGGGGATGGAGATGGAGAGAACATTACATGTAAAGGGAACAGCAGGTGTGAAGGTCCTGGGGCAGAGAATTGAGAGAAGGTGAGGATGATTGGAGGTGTCATGGAAGGTATGCAAGGCAGATTAGGAGAGAGAGGCAAGACCAGATCGTATGGCCTGAGGAGCTGTGTTAGTGATTGTGGATTTCATCTGAGAGCACTGGAAAGCGCTTGAGACATATAGGCAGAGATGTCACGGAATTGGAGTTAGTTGCATTTCATAAAGATCATCCTAGAGAAAAAGGAGGATGACACATGCATGCAGGAGACCAATGAGAAGACTCTCTTGCAGATGATAGATGGTGGTGGCTTGGATTGGGCCATGACAGTGAGACAGAGGGATGTGCAAAGACTTGGGCATTGTTAGGAGGTATAGTCTACTGGAGATATCAAGAAGGTATCAGGATTGACTGCCATGTTTTTGTCACAAACAAATGAGTGAATGTTAAGTATCATTTATAGAGATGGGGAATACTGGAAGGCAAACAGATTAGGGTGTCATTTTGGACAGATTAATATTGAGGTTCGTGTGAGACATCTAAGTGGAGATGCATGTATGGGTCATGAGCTCAAAAAATAAGCAAGGGCTCAAGCTATATACTTAATATCTAAATGCTAGCTACAGATAATAATCTTGATGGCATCCATATTTCTTAGAGCAGATTCTCTGCGCACTCCCAAATAATCAGAGATATTTCTACTCTTGCAATTGAAAAATTCAGTGTATTAATGAATAGAAAGGTTTATGAAGCGGGAGTCTGAAGACAAGAATTTTTAATCTATAGCCCTTCTGCTCACTAGCTGTGTAACCCTGAGTACGTGCCTTACCCTTTCTGCATATTCCCATCCTGATCTGTTTGTAGCCCAGATGTCCGCTTGGCTCTAGGTGCCTCAAGAGTTTATGGGAAGTGGCTATAAATAATTTCAACAACAATTTAGATCAAAATATGTATGCTGGATCCCAAAGAGACTATGAAGAAAATTTACAGATTATTGTAATACATGCCATTCCCAGAAAAAGTTAAATCAGCTGAGTAAATTGTCAGATCCAATAACATGTCCATATTCTTATATGTATGTGCCTCTTAAAATCCTTCCAATGCACAATTTCTTTATTGCAGTATTAAAAAGGAAGCAAGACATTCACAACAACCAATGTTTTGTCCCCCAGTACTGTTTGCTTTCCTAGGGAGTTCTAAAACTTCAGGGTTAGAAGGCTCCCTTAAGAGTGTTTTAATAGGATGCTTTATGATGCTTGGGTCCCCGGTCTGATGCTTCAGTGAGTGGCTATACATCCTATCTTAGGATACTTTCACTGATGCTAAGACTTATTTTCAGGGCAGCCCAAATCTGATTTCCTACAGCTTTTAGCCATTGGTCAGAAATCTAAGACAGATTAATGTACTAGTCTCCTAGTTGGTCTCCCTGCTGCTAATAGCATCCCTCTTTAGTTATTCTTAGATATGTAAGCTTTCTGAAAAAAACCAAACTACTAGGAAAATGGAAACCTGCCAGAGCCCCAGGTTCTAGCATGTTCCTAAGCCAGCCACTTGCTAACACTGATACCATCTCGAGATGTAAAGTGGAGCTAACTTCTAACCCACCAGAATCAAATTGGAATAAGAGACAACAATAAGTATCATTATTTTCATGTTGACAAAACGTAGCTTGCTTCTCTTCCCATGGAAATTTTTCTGTGAATGAGAGAGACAAATTAATTTATTTATTTTTGCTGTGTTGGGTCTTTGTTTCTGTGCGAGGGCTTTCTCCAGTTGCGGCAAGTGGGGGCCAGTCTTCATCGCGGTGCGCGGGCCTCTCACTATCGCGGCCTCTTGTTGCGGAGCACGGGCTCCAGACGCGCAGGCTCAGTAGTTGTGGCTCACGGGCCTAGTTGCTCCACGGCATGTGGGATCCTCCCAGACCAGGGCTCGAACCCGTGTCCCCTGCATTAGCAGGCAGATTCTCAACCACTGCGCCACCAGGGAAGCCCCAGAGAGAGACAAATTGACAACTAGTCCAGGTAAAAGTTCTGCTGCTTCCACATTTGGCTGGGGACTGAACCCAGCTGGGCTGGAGTTGCTGAGGGAAACTACTTTTTCTAACAGTGCATCCAAAAACTATTGTTTGCGATTATCTAGTGAGTTCTGAATTAATCACCTGACGAGCAGATAGTGGGTGGGCATTTCAGAGGGGAACCACCACAGTGGGGAACAACCTTTCCTTAGAAACATGACTGTTTTTGGTAACAGAAAATCACACCATGCACCCGGGATTAGTTCTTTACAGGAAGCCTCGAAGGCATTTGTCTGTGTCTTTGCTTTTTCTTCACCATTTTCCATGTCTATCCTCCAGGCATCTTTATTCCCAACTCAGACCTTCCAGATGTTGCAAAACTCTCTGAACCATTGTCATCACTACCACTGGAACGGCTGGAAATTCATAAGTGGTTTCTATTCCTTGACCTTGAGAAGACTTTTTAGTGGGCATGATTCTGTCTGGAAGCCAAATATTTGTTCCTTAGGATTAAGGACTCCTTAATGATACATCTGTAACCCTAAACCATATCCTAGCGAGAAAAAATGCTCTATCACTCACTTGAGGTAACAGTTACACACCGTTATTCCTGTTGGTTATAATTTTCTACTTTTCTAGAATACTAACTAGAGTCTTTGAATGGCACTGGCATCACCATAGTCTACTAACTAGTTATCTAGCAAAGTGGATTTTCACTGTCCCAGACCCGTGAACCTAATAAGTCCTAGTACAGGATTTGTGCTAGATCTTGAATTCAGTGAGGAGTCACTGAAATGATTTAATCAAGGAAGATAAAATCAGCCTTGTTTTCTCAGACTCTCTCTGGCTACAATGTGAAAGCAGGTTGGAAGGCAGTGAGATGAGAGGAAGCTTAGTTGGTAAGCTGATGCGGGATCCTAGCTAGAAATGATGGCGGCCGGAACTAGGATGGATGGTGACAAGAAGAATGAAGGTTCTGTGGTCTGTACTGGGTGGCTGGATGGAGTGGAAGAGTTGGGAGAGTGAAGGGTTGAGGGTGACAGTGGGTTTCTGGCTGGGACAACTTAGGGGAAGGGGTGCCATCTACTGAGGATGGACCAGAGAAGAAAGAGTAGGTTTTGTGAGACACAGTGAACTCAGTTTGGTTATGTTAAGGATGAGATGGTTTGGGAACACCAGGAAAAATGTCTGGTAATAGTTGTGTATACAGAACTGAGCTTAGGAGCCAGCTTAGGGCCTCAGGATAGAGATTGGAGAATTCATCAAGGCAAAAAAAGAAATCGAAACCATGGAAATGGATGAGCTTCCCTGACCTCCATCTCCCCCCTTAGAGTGTCAGACAGTTCTCAGTTGAGACTGCAAAAGGCTTGGTTAAGTTGGAAAAGAATGAGAGTGTCTCCTGCAAGCAACACTGAGATGTCTCGGCATTGCATTTATTATGAAAGATGGAGGCATAGTCATTTCTTTTTTTCAAAGGTGTCTATAATCAAAACAGGGCCATACTCTATTGCCTTTTAAAATTAAAAAGTAAAATTTCCCAACCCTTTTCTGCATTTTAAAATTAGTTTGCCCAGCTATATTTAGAAGTCAGATTACAGCTTCCCCAAAAGCACCTTTTATTTTGAAAAATAAGCTAGTAAAATGCCTATGCGTGTATGTTATGTCAGTTTGAATACCATCTGCTTTTGATGGAGGTCAGGCATTCTGCTGGTCTGGTCCAGCTTGAGTCTAGGGCTGGGGGGAAGTAGCAGGGGCCAAAGGAAATCTCCATCCCTGGTGTAACCCAGGCAGGGGAAGGGGATGTGCAGGAGCTCCCGGTGGAGAGCAAAGTGTTTTTTGTATTCTACCTTGAACTGAGCTAGATGATATTCCTGGAGGATGCCTACAGCATCAGGGGACATGCCTCTGGGTGACCCAGTGGCCAGTGAGAGGACCTGGGATGTCATTTCCAAGTAGGGACTTGTCCAGAGAACTCAGATTCCATATCTTTACCTTCAGTCCAGAGTCAACAGTCCCTGCTGGCTCCCCTGGTCACCTCTGACCTCTCACCTCTTACATGGCCAACTCCCCCATGTCCCTGGTGGCCAGACTCTGGAACAGAGCCTGCAGTAGCCTTTAGGCTGAACATGAAGGCACATCATCGTGAGGAACTCCCATGCTTCCTCCCTGGGCGACCGATTTTGGTTGTTTCTGTCACTGCTTCGGATTTGTGGTGTTTGGCCTTGGATTCACATCCCACAAATATGCGAGACTGTTGATGACTATCGCGGCTTAATGACAGGCTCTGACCTTTCCTACAGGGCCCTATAAAATGTCTTTATAAGTACTGGAAGTAATCATTTTATGAAGTGCCTATAACTTAGCTGTACAAAATTATTTGTAGAATGGTTTTATTTTTGTGTAAATATGAGTGTCTTGAAGATCGGGAAGATAAAGTGTTGGAATGGGAGTTAAGACACTCTCTGTTTCTCCATTTAAGAGTGTATTTCCACCTTTAAGTGGTTGAAGCAGGAGTTTTATACAAAATGTCATTTTCTTCCATCAACAAATGTCATCCATTGATTTGATACACATTTATTGAGAATTTTGTTCATCACTGAAGGAAATTTAAAGGAAGGATAAGGAGTAGTATGTGTCTTTAGAGAGACATTAAAAGTAAGGATTGTGTTATTCGTTCAACAGTATTTGTTGTGAGCCTACTATATGTTATAAACTGTTGTTGGCATTGCGGACATAGCAGTGAAATGAAAAGACAAAAACCTCTGCCTTCAAGGAGTTCGTATTCAAGGAAAGGGACAAAGAAGAAATAAGCGTAGAAGATGGTGACGAGTGCTATATAGAGAAAAGGAATTAAGGTCGAATGCTTAGGGGAGGTGAGAAAACAAGTTACACTATCAAGAAGGAAAGGTTCATGGATGAACTGGATTTTAAGCACAATTTTGAAGACAGAGAGATTTTCAAGGAATCCAAGTTTGACTAGGGGAGAGGGACAGGTCACTGAGAGCGGAGCAGGAGAATGAAGGTGACAACCGTGTGGGCAGAGGCCATAGTCACCTTGGTGGATTAACAGAGTTACAGAAAAGTCAACCATGGCAAGAAGACAGCCTTGCTGTTGGAAATTCACAATTCAGTTCAACAGGTGTTTATTGGAAATACTTATAAAATGTAAACTCCAAGGGCAGGAACCTTGTGCATCTTCCTGATCATTCTATCTCCAATGTCTACAACAGTGCCTATCTCGTAGAAGGCATTAAGCAAATTACTTGTTAAGTGAATGAATAACGGGAGAGAATGTCGTGTTAAGGCTGGTGAAACCAAATGACGAAGGGCCTTGAATGACAAGGTGATGAGCTTGAACTTGATCTTATCAGCAACAAAAAGATCATGTACAACACATATCTTGGCGGATCTCACTATTATGAGGTTCCCTTATCCCCTTGAAAAACCTCCCCTTCCTTTGGTTGTTTCTGGGAATTTTCCCTCATGGCTTCCACTGCTTTCTGTCCCATCCCCTTGGATGTGAGCAGATGACGTCTGCCATAGCACCTTAGGCCCTAGATGTGTGTGTGTGAAGCCCCCATGTTGCCAAGGAGCATGGGTACCCCGGAGCCACCAGCAGCCTGGACCACAGAAGAGCAAATGCCATTCCCACTCAGTGTGACTCACTGTCATTGGGCCTCAGAGTGTCACACATGCCTCTACACAGGTGTGTCTCATGACAACCCTGGGATTTCTCCTCCCAGCCCTTCTTTCCCTCCAGAAGACACAGATCTCCAGGATGGATATCAGGATGTTTTCCCTAAAACCTAACCTAGGACCTCGAGTTCCCCCCTTTCAATCTGCCCTGTTCCCTTCTGGCCATCTCCCCACAAGTTTCTTTAATCATCCCTCCTGGCACAGACTTGGGTATCATTTTTGACAGTTTTGGTTTTCCAAAAGAAAACCACTGGAGTGATTATTAGACACTCTGGAGAATGAGACTGTCAAAGAAAACAAGTAAACAAGACGACTTACAGGGTATGAAATGGGTGAATGGATCAAAAAATAACAAACTTCCAGTTATAAAACAAATAAGTCCTGGGAATATAACGTACAGCATGGTAACTATAGTTAATAATACAGTAGCACATTTGCAGTTTGCTAAGAGGGTAGATCTTAAACATCCTCATCACAAGAAAAAAGAAAAATTTTTTGAAAGAAAAAAAAGAAATCGTACATGCCATGAAAGAAAGAAACCACACTCACAGGTATACGCCTGAGGACGCCTCTTCTTTACACTGGGTGGTAGGAGAAAGCTTTTGTAGAGATGATAAGAAGATGCTTCTAACGTGAGACTCATGAAACAATGGTGACCTTAATGAAAAAAGGCAAAGTTTGGAAAATAAGTTGGTTTATGAAAGGAGATTGCTTTTGAGGAAACAACCTACAAAAGAACTCGTGACTTAATTACTATCGCTTTCCTGAATCAAAATATATTTTGTTAAGTAAAGGAGAAAAAAATCTTGCAATCTGTTGAAATCGTCTGAATTGTGTATTCATTTCAAAAGGAAACAGGCAACACAAAGAGCTCTTCTAGGGAAATGTACCTGGTGAGTGGAGTGCACCTGGGTCAGTCATTCTCTCCCAAGTCATCGTGGGTTTGGGGGCCTCACATGCATGTTCTGGGAGACACAGTCCTCTTTGCTAAAAGGAGAAATATTGTTTGGGGCTTCGGTAACTGGAGAGAGGAACTCTTTGAGGAGCTTTACTTCCAGCAGCTTGGACTCCTCCAGGATAAAATCCCTGATTCTGCAGAATTACACTTGACCAGCCAGAAAGATCCCATGAAGAATGTCTCCCACTTGCAGAAGTATGAGGTATGAGAAAATGTCTCCCCAACCAACCTTTTGCCCCACCATGGTTGGAAGAAGCAGTGGTTTTTGACAACAGTAACCATAGGCTGATATACCTCAGTCCCCAGAAAAAGAGAAAAGAGGCAGTGCTCCCATCCTCCACTGGGTCCCCACAGTGCTCCAGATTTGTTCTGTTCAATGCTATATACCCAGCAAACAATGTGCCTCTCTTCCCCTGCTCACTACACCCTCCCACACCATCCTTCCTCACCTTGATGACTATTCAAGTTTCCCTCCAGAAAGTTCAGAAAAGACCCAACATATTAACTCTCTCCAGGGAGCAATCAGATGACTGCCCTCAGGCACAAGGTGAGAGCTGTGCTATTTCAAGTCCCAGTTAACTAGGAGAAGGAAAGAGCAGGTCCTTCTAAAGAGGTGTAAACTGGCATCCTCTTACCATGTTCGTAAGCTGGATGCTCTTATCAGGACATATGGGCTAAGTGACGTGCCCCAGCCAGAGGTTCAGCTTTTGCTCAGTAGCTGGGAGGCAGGCTCAGCCATCTTTTGCGTCTCCAAGACCACTGTATGCAGCTGACAAAAGCTGAATTCCTGTTCTCAGGAAAATCTCTGTTCATACACAGACTGTATTTCATTTCATGGGAAGTCTATCCATGAATCTTGGGTTGAGAGCCTACGGTTCTAGTCTGCAGTTAATCCGGTCAGCATTCTTAGGGATTTCTGACCACCATTCCAGGTAGCTAACCTAAATATTCTTGTCTGGCTGAAACTTGCCCAAGGGTGGCCCCTGGATAAACCTCAGGAGGGCTCAGGCAAGTCACTGTGACACAGGAAAACCAGCAGCGAAACATGGAGGCATCTGGTAGACTCCAGGATGACAATAAACTTGGGTCTGTCTGTGCTCATACTCTGATTCCAACAGCTTTTCTCTGGAATTACATCAATGGGACAGAACTTTTTTCCTGGCCAGAAGATGCCAACTGATCTGGCCTGAATATTGCTTGGCACTGGAGCTCCTTGGCCTGGGGAACTGGCCATCTATTTGTGTAATAGCTTGTGTGTCTCCCCTGTTCATTAGAGGTATACCGGCCACATTGGACTGGTACCAGACGTGTGGAGAGACTACTGGTTGGACAAAGAGAAACGATTAAGGGTTATTGTCTCCTACGGTCACATAGCATTAGCTTCTGCTTTGGAGTCCATATTTTTTTTTAAATTGCAGTCATTCAAACTCCAGTCTTCAGAATGTGATACCCTTCAGATAAGCCCTTCCAAGATCATCACCCACTGCTTTTTTCCCCCAGTGTTTGAACAGTACAACTTTTTAAAATGATGTAGTTATTGATGATACTACTCTCCTCCCCCTTCTTTCTCATCATCTCTGCAGAACCTGTTGTCATCCTGTGACAACAGCTAGACATATTGCCGTTAACACTTCCCAGCCATTCTGGGGTTGCCACGTGGTGCACAAGGCCAGGAGCAGAAATGGGGGAAGCAGAGCAGAGTCTGGGTCTCATTCTGACTGGACCACAGATGAGCAGATGATTTTGTGGGAACCACTCTCCCTTCCCACCTGTACTACCTTCATCTGTACAGGACAGGTTGACAGTGCCTGCTAGGTTTCTGCCACTCTTCACACCCTAGCATTCTGTGACTCCAGCTAATTAGGGTTTGTCATAACCCAATGTCTCTCAAGGTTGTCATTAAGATGTCAAGTTTTCAGGTAGGTGAAACGAAGCTTAGAAGCTGGGAGGTTAGAACCCAGAAGACTGACTCTGCTTCTATACCGAGTCCCCTGATTCTGCAAGAGCTGAACTGAAGAGGAACCTTCTATTACCAGTGCTGGGTTGGAATTTGAGAACTCTATTTTTATCCTCACTGTGTCTTAGAGTGAACTGGAACACTGGTGGAGAAAACTCACTTAGGAGACCAGCATTGGCCGGAAAATGGTTTTCTTTGTATTGGGGGCGTTGAGAGCAAATTTTGCTGTAACTTTGTAGCTAAAACGTGACTCTAGTGGCACAGCCTTCACTAAGATGGTCCCCAGTGTCCACCGTCATAAGCCTACAGATAAGCCCCAGATCAGAAACAAAAAGTCAAATGCTTCCAATGGAGGGGACATCAAGTGATGAGACTTAAGTGGCATCCCTCAAACACATCAGTTTCAATTTCTCATTGGAATCTAGGGACCCTGACAACGGAAGCCAAGATTTTGACTCTCCAAGGGTGAAGATGTTGATGGTGTTCATGGATACATTCATGCTCTGCCCATCTCAGTCTGGCCAAGTTTTAGTTGATCAGGGAGTTTGGAGGGTCCTGAAAAGAAGAGTCAGAAATTCTGCAGCAGGATCAAATTGTGGAGGAAAACTCAGTGAAGGGAAGAGTCCCCAGGGCCTTGGGGATTTTCCAAAGCTCAAGAATTAAATGAGGCAAATTTCATATGCAAAGGATGACCGGGCCTGCAGGGCGAGGGGTTCCCGGGAATTAAGCCAGAAGCTATTTTGCTCCTCTTGAAGCAGAGTCTGGACAGAAGTTGTTGAAGAGCACAACATACCTACGGTGACAAGAACAATAGGAGACCTTATGCTTCTGTGGATAATTCAAAAGTCTGGCTCTTCCTGTGAAGCATGGGGAGAAAAACTAGAGTGTTAGACACCAGGTGATGCAGCATGGAAAAATAAAATAGTGTAATAACAGCCCAGAGAAAAGCAGAGGTTTGAGCAGAAACTGGGCTGAAGAAAAAAGAAAGAGACAACAGAAGGAAGGCAGGGGCAGGAAGAGAAATAAGAGCTATGACCCAGGCAGAGCAGAAACCAGGCCACACTGTGAAGCAGGGTCATGGGGAGGACCATTCATTCATTCAGTAGCTCATTCAAGGAATCGGCTATTCATTCAGCAAAAATTAGAAGGATGCCTTTGAGATGCCAGCAGTGTGCTAGGTCCTGGAGCTCCATGAGCAGGCAAAACTGACATGGTACCAGCTCAGAGGGAGTTTACAACCTAGTGACTGGGTCTTAGGTGCCCATCCCTAAGCAAGGCAGGTTCAACCCTGGCGCTCCATGCCATGACGGGTGGACGACAGAGAGAAGCATGGTCCAGCTGCTTTCCAAGTCTAAAAAACACCATCGTCATCAAGAAGAGAGGGATCTGAGAAGAAAGTGAGGTTGGGAATAGAAATTGTGAGGAGTTCAGAGAAGATGGTGCCTGAGTGGAAAGATTTGAGCAGGGAAGTGGATACCGAGATGAGCACACCCTGATCGAGACCAGGAAGCAACAACTCTTTTCCAAGCCTGATCCCAGCTCAATCTTCTCTTCCTAGGAGAGGAAAAATGAAGGGAAGGAAGCTATCTAAAGATGTGAATAATATAAATAAGGATGGAAACAGCCTTGTGCTGTCTTTTCTTAACTTTTGGAAAGCCTCTGAAAGAAGCACAGTTATGAGTCTCTCTCTTAACCCCAGCTGGGAGCTGCCAAGAGAGAATCACCCCCAAGGGAGGATGGACACAGTGGGCAGGAGAAATAGGTCCCATGATCCGCCCCTGTGGGCTCATCAGACTGGGAGTGTGCAGATCATGCTAGGTTTAAACACATCTAGGTGCTGTCACACACCTGGTGGGATAAACCAAGTGGTTTCGTTTATGGGAAAGCCTCTGGCCAGAAGACGCTCCCATTCACTATCTGAAAAGGCAAAAATCTAGAGATTTGCTTGGATTAGCAACACAGTATTACTGCAGGGTTAAAGCTGGACTATCTGACTTTCAAATCTTAGTGTAAATTCATTTTAACCATCTCCTTTCTCACCCTCTACCTCAGCTGCAGTGAGGAAATGGGTGTTTTGAGCAGGGCACATGAGGGAAAGGACCAGTATTTACCTCCGAAGCTGTGGACAACAACAGGAAGGCCAGAGTGACTTGGCGCTGCGTCGGCCAGACCTGGCATTAAGGGGGCCTCGAAGGAGAGAAGAGAAATGGGAGGAAAGGGACTAAAAGGAAATATTGAGATGTCTGAATGCAGAACGGGGCTCTGTGAGCACAGAGAGTGTCCCTGAAGGAATTATGGGAAATTCCAAGGATCCCAAATCACCTCACTAGCATTCACATTCAGAATTCATGTGTTTTTTTTTTCTTTTAATTTAAACTCTTCAAATAAGGGAAATACATTTCCCTCTCTAGCTGATTTACAGAATAGCGAAATTCCAAGACAAGGTAACTTGGGGCATGCCCTGCTCATATATTCTCGTTAATCCTGAGCCAAGGTCTGCCTTGTGAAGTAGGTTCCCTTAATCCTGTCACTGTTACTATCAGGAAGATATATTGGACAACATATAGGCATCAGAATTAAGATGAATTTTTTCTGGAACTGACTACATTCACACAAAACCACCATTCATGTTGGTATTGGCTGCTTTCTTCACCTCTCTGCTTAAGTTTGAAAAACCATCTTTCCAATTCAACACCCCCAACTGTACACCTCATCATTCTCTACACACCAACCTCATTCCCTAGAGATGTATTATTCTAATATATTTTGAGACTCGATAAAGGAACAAAGGCCCCAAAGTCAGACTTCCCAATTACAAATCCCAGCCCTCCCAGTAACCATCTGCTGAGTGACTTTTGTTGAATTATTCAATCTCATTAAACCAGTTTCTTCATTTGTAAAATGGGGATGTCGATACGAATCATATAACTTTAAAAAATTTTTTTATTGGAGTCTAGTTGATTTACAATGTTGTTCGTTTCTGCTGTACAGCAAAGTGCATCCGTTATACATATACATATATCCACTCTTTTCTTTAGATTCTTTTCCCATATAGGTCATTACAGAGTATTGAGTAGAGTTCCCTGTGCTATACAGTAGGAATCATGTAACTCTTGATGTTACTAATGATGATTAAATTGTATGTAAAGTATTTAGCCTGTTCCAAATCAGACATTCCGTATGAGTAACTTATAATTATAGGAAAATGTTAAAAGTAAAGAATCATACTTTCTCACTTAACATCATCATCTGCGTGTGTGGTTGTGTGTGTGTGTGTGTGTGTTTTAATTTCTTTGAGACAACTGAATTTATCAGGGAGTGTGTTTCAGAGAGAAAAAAAATGCTCTCATTAATCACTGTACCATTTTGCCTTCTCTGGCTCTGCAATATTTAACTTTACTCTTTGTTTATATTTATGAGATTCTCTGAAAAATTTCAGGGCATTGCTTGCCAGAGTAGATTTTTAAGTCTACCCATCAGTTTTTCATGACTCTGATGGGTCTCTAGAGCAGAGAGAAAAAGAAAGACATAAAATCAAGACCTTTATTCAGCTGAGGCAAAAGAAAAAAGTTGTGCAGAGAATACAGAACACTGGGTTTGGAGTTCTATATCTCTTTATCCATCACTATGTTAGTACTGTAGTTATTAAGTTTGTGACAGCCACTTTAATCATCATTTTTTTAACTTGGAAATTGAATAAAATAACCTCTAAGACAGTTCCTGCTTTAGGGTTCCATGCTTTTGCCATTCTGCTTCCAAGAGCTATGAGATAGTGACCACATAAGATGTAAAGACGCCTGAAACTTGATCCCTGCCGCGTAAATTAGCGGATTTCACCTAAATCACCTAAAATAGGTGAAGAGGACAGGAAAGAGCATTTTAGACATCTGGACCCAACTTAAGAGAACAAAAAAAATGAGCAATGATCTGGGGGAAAGTTTGTAGTGAGTCTGCTTAGAGTGGAAGTATTAATGTTAGGAATCTAGAGTAGGTTTAGCACTGCGGAGGACCCTGCATGTCAAGCTATGGACAAGCATTTTGTTGCTACTGGAGCATTTTGAGCAGACAAGTATACTGTAATGTCAAAAGGCATCATCAAAGGAAAATAATCAAAAATCACTGGCCAAAGTTGGCCAAGTCAATATTTTATGAATTTGGGATTCTCATGAAAATATACAACTCCAATATTCAGGAGAGAAAGATTTCATAATTATTTAGGCTGTGCCTGTATAATACTGCATCAAAGAACAAAGGGAACATTCAGGTGACCCTATTTTATTATGAATTTTTGAATGGATTTCAACTTATTTTTAAATTCAGGAAAAACAATTTGCATACGTAGACTCAGCCTAAATTTCACGTTTTCATTTTTTAAAGCTTCATAGCGGACACCAAGTAATGTTTTATCACTAAGAACCAGCACAGCCCTAACCCTTTGGGTCTTTTCCCTTAAATAACATTGCACATGGCCTTTGAGGATATTACCAAGGGGTTCCTAGGGTACAGTCAGTCAAACGTGAAAACTCAAATGCATTGGGAATCATTTGAAACTTTTTAAAGCTATAATAAGGTGTTTGTTTGTTGGTTTGCTTTACTTTCGTAGCCAATTGGCCCGTTGGCTTGCAAATAACATGTATGAATCTGTGTGTTTTCTTCCAGGGTCTTTCTTTCCTGATTTCAGGCCCTCAGAAACAGTTTTTAAAATAGCATTTTGGCTCGGATACCTAAACAGCTGCATCAACCCCATTATATACCCATGCTCCAGTCAAGAGTTTAAAAAGGCCTTTCAGAATGTCTTGAGAATCCAGTGTCTGCACCGAAAGCAGTCTTCCAAACATGCCCTGGGCTATACTCTGCACCCACCCAGCCACGCCCTGGAGGGGCAGCACAAGGACCTGGTGCGCATTCCAGTGGGATCCGGAGAGACCTTCTATAAGATCTCCAAGACGGATGGGGTCTGTGAATGGAAATTTTTCTCTTCCCTGCCGCGTGGATCTGCCAGGATTACAGTGCCCAAAGACAAATCAGCCTGCACCACTGCCCGGGTGAGAAGTAAAAGCTTTTTGCAGGTCTGCTGCTGCATGGGGCTCTCGACACCCAGCCATGGAGAGAATCATCAAATTCCAACCATTAAGATCCATACCATCTCCCTCAGTGAAAATGGGGAGGAAGTCTAGAGGACAGGAAGGATCAGGACAGGGGCATGATCTTAGGCACCGACTCCACTTCCTACTGGGAAGGCCAGTTCACATTTTGTGGGTGATGAGACAGGACCATTAAACCAGGGACCATCTGGAAATGGGCTGGGGAGGAGACCCGACTCTTGGGCAGTGGGTAGGGCTTAGGGAAGAGGGAGGGTGTCACACAACCATCCCGTTCACAATGATGATCAACAGCATCTCCTTGAGGCTGATGCTCTCTGGGTCATCCTCTGAGCCCGCTTTCCATGTCTGGCCCTTTCAACGAAAAACACCATGGGAAACAGAATTTCATACACAATCCAAAAGACTATAAATATAGGATTATGATTTCATCATGAATATTTTGAGCATGTACTCTAAGTTTGGAGCTATTTCTTGATGGAGTGAGGGGATTTTATTTCCAGGCTAAACTTACTGAGAACCACTTTGGGTTTTTACGGGGAGAGGGCCTGGAGAGGAAGAGACTTAAGATGGTGGCCGGTATCCAGACACGTTATTTTTAGAGCAAGTTTTAAACTCTACCATTTCTGACACATCCAGTTTCTCGGCTTGGGTGAAACTTGATAGTGAGAGTTACCTTTGGCTATAATGTGACTGCTTCTGATTCCCTAAGGATGAGAGTGAGGGGCACTAATTATGTCTCTGATATAATGGAGGCACGTCATCTACACTTGGGTCTAGAAAGAGTCAGGGAAAGATGGCTTTTCCTAATGGAACACAGTAAAGATGAGGGTCAATTTTTCAACTTAACTTCTACGGACAGAACTCCATTAAGTGGCTCAAAGATCGGGTGGAAGAAGGCTTCTTGTGTAACATATTTAAAGATCAAGAGGTTGGGTTGGGGTATGCTAATTTCATGCTAAGATAGAGGCTGCAAAATTACCCCACAGCCTTTTCAACATGGCCTAGAAAGGCTTTTCTTGGCAAATCACTTACCTTCTCCAGAACTCCATTATGAAAAACCAGAGCTTATAATACTTTGAAAGGCATATCACGACTCCCATTTTTTCTCAGCTGCTTCACTACTGCATAATGAGTGAAGTCCACAGTCCCCAGGGCACATGGGACATGTTGGAATGAGTCTGATGATCCAGAACTTTGAAAGATACACACGCTTAGCTTGGGAGGATGCTTTCTGGTCACCAAAAACCCATCAGAAACAGAAGTTTGCAAACGGTTTTGGACAGAAGCCTATTTATTCTGATAAAAGATCCAATCGTCCGTTTATTTAATCTATCCCTACTTTTTACAAGAACTTGGGGAACACACTGTTTTTTGCTTTATGTATACCAAATTTTGGTCAACCTTAATAATTCCGTATATTACAAAGATACAGATGGTGACTATATGTAAAAATTAAAATATTTTCGCATTCCACAATAAGAATTTAAAAGATTTATGTTTTTGAAATAATTCTTGACTAGAATCACTGGTCTTAAACTCCTGACCATTTCTGTGGCCTTTTTCCCCTATTGCGGGTAATTCCCTCTAAGAATTTCTAGGCAGATTGTAGCCATTATTTAACCTTCACAGCAAAGGTAGTGTCCCCATCATCCTTTCCTTCTTTTCTTGCAGCAAAATGATAATTTCCTGAAATCTTTCTAAAAGGCTAATTTCTCTGCATAGTGCCCTGGAAGGTATGCTCGTGTGTGGATTTGAGTTTGGTTGTTGGTCGTGTTTTGACCTAGAATGTTACTGCTTTCTCAGCCCTTTCTGGAAAGTGTCTCGTGGTTGACCAGATAGACACTGTGCCTTGTGCTTGTAAGTTGGATTCTGGCAGTAGAGGTTGGCTGGATTTTTAGACTCTTCTGGTCTGTTTGCATGTCTCCTGACAGCTCTTCCAGATGTAGGTGTCCTATTATGCCAAGGGAAGGACTTGACTATGCAAGCCTCACTTCAGTTTCATTGTTGAGAAGAACTTCTTTTAGGATCTGAATTTTTAAATCTTACCAGGCTCCCCCTTACAGGACGTGTGTCCCCATGAAGAGAAGGGTAATAGCTTTTCTTCAGCAGAACATGGCTCCATATTTGAGATGTTCTTTAAACATCTCTACAGACAAATTTAAATTTTAGATACTAGAAAGCTTAGGATCGCCTGAAAGCTAGCTTTAATGCCACTTCTAATCAAAATAAACAACTCGAGGTCTTCCCTGGTGGCGCAGTGGTTGAGAGTCCACCTGCCGATGCAGGGGACACGGGTTCGTGCCCCGGTCCGGGAAGATCCCGCATGCCGCGGAGCGGCTGGGCCCGTGAGCCATGGCCACTGGGCCTGCGCGTCCGGAGCCTGTGCTCCGCAACGGGAGAGGCCACAACAGTGAGAGGCCTGCATACCGCAAAACAAAACAAAACAAAAAAAATAAACAACTCGAAAATCTTTCGGTCATCAGATAAAAGCCATGACAATTGTATTCATGTAAAACTATCCATAAATAATTGTCTGCTACACCCTTCTCTATACCCACTCCCTCCAGGGAGGCAAACTTTAACATTTTTTTCCTTTCCCATGACATGATATTAGGTATAAACATGCCAATTTTACAAGAAATTGATAATGTCACCCAAGACTTAGTCCAAAGCGGGATAAACAATGTACGAGTTATATTTTTACTCATCCACAAAAATCTCTGTACCTTTGAGCATGCCAAAAGCTCTCTAAAATTGTCACAGTTAAATAAATGATCGTCATATTTATACTCACATGTTTACTGCTTCTATTTGGAGTTTGAAGAACATACCCAGAGTAACAGTGGTCAAAATATCTTCTCTAATGTGTTATAAAAAGCAGTTGCTTTGGGATTGTCTAAACATCACCAAAGATCAACCTGACATTGTGAGTTTCTCCTGCAATTCAAATTGCACGCCTTAAGAGAGACCTTGAATCTCTTTACTCAAGAATTTCCCCAGACCTTTGCAGGGATTTCAGAAAAGCACTTTACGCGTCAAGTTTTCTTCCTTCTACCTCCCTTTTGTCTCATTTAAAGACTGCTTCTGCCTGTTATCACTTGGGATCTGCTAACACTCCCCAAGATATTAAGGTTCCTAACGCTCTAAGCCACCTACTTGGATTGGTCCATCCGTAGTAGACAGTGATGTTTGGGTAAATACATATTTTCTTTAGGCTTTCTGGTTAGGTGCTACTGTATGCCAGGCATTGGCAGAGCACTTGGCACCCACTGCCTCTAAATGTCATAGCAATTCCATTCTTCTTATTTGACAGATAAAAAATTTGATAGTTAAATGTGACTAAGGACTCACCCAAGGCCAAGGAGGAACCATGATTCAACCCGAGGTCTTCCAAACCCTAAAGCCCGCATGATCTCCACCAATACCCCAGCCTCATAAGTAATGAAAGTCAAAGCTCCCCCAGTTGGGATTGGATATGCTGAGGATACTAAACCATACCCACACTTTTTAATGTTTTGTTTCTTTGGGATTTGCTTCCAGTCAATCTCAGTAAACATGCTGCCAAATCACCATCCCAGCCAAACCCAAGAGTAGGTCGTAATGGGAAGGGTTTGGAGCCTATAATTCTAACTATAGGATGGCACCACTTTTGTAGGGGAGAATGGCCTGGAATGTTCTTCAGGCTTTGCATGAAGGACAAATTATATCAAACTGTGTGAAGATGGACATGTAAGAGAATGCAGAAGAGGCTGGCTTGGCTTAGGACAGCAAACACAGTTGTGGATGCAAAACGCATTGTGCAGTGTGTTGAAGTCATTGACGAGCAGCCAGTTCCTCAGCACACTTTCAGGAAGTATATCCCTATTTAAAATAAATAAAAAGCAAATGCAGTATCCCTTACATTCCCCTGTACTCCAAAAAAAGTGTATTTCTGAGTTGGAGAGAGAGAAGGAATTATAGATATTTCACCAGGAATTACACAAAGCCCAGAGAGTGTGTCAAATATGTGAATTTCATATCTGTCACCATGAGGAAATGGTTCAGAATGCTGGTCTTCAAGTAGCCAGAGACCTTGGCAATCTTTGAAAATGAAGAATCAGTTGGCAGCTATGTCTGCTTCTTAGATGACATCCTCTTGTTCCTGGATTTCACAAATGAAAGCTTTAAGTCCTGAGTGTCTCAGCTACTCCCATCCCTCAAAGTGAACCATCACACAGACCTTCTGGCCCAATAGGTTTCACGGTTATGGCCTGGGAGTGATAACTTGTTAGGAACTATTTGCTTGGGCAGGGAATTATTCTCTCTTTAATCACAGCTGCTTAATCACAGCTTGACAAACATTCTCACTTGCTTCTGGGGCTGCTTCTGCTCAGATCCTCTTGCCACAAGAGACTCTGTGTCTGAGTACTTGTTGACTTAATTAAGAGCTCTGCTTGTCAGCAAAGGGAGAAGGGAGCCCAAGCACATGGAAAGTAAATTCTTCAAGCAAAACCAGGGAGACTAAAAAGAAGACAGCAGTGGTAAATATGGAGGCATCCGAGGTATGCTCACTTGTTACTCTGATTTCTTTTTACACTACTAGGACTTTTAACCATGAAACTACCTGCACACAGCTCCGGTCGAGCCCGGTTGGAACACTGTTGGCCCCATGCTCCTTGTGTACAAACTGCTGTGGAGCAGGGCTGAGCCCAGGCTGCTGTGAGGTCCGCCGTCTTCAAAATGCAATGGCAGCAATGACTTCTGGTCCTCCAAAGTTCCTGCAAGATGAGTGTTGTGGGTTTGGGCTGGCGAAAGCCAGCTGGGATTTGAGCAGAGGACACCAGCCCTTGCCAGTGATCCCATCAGCATTACCTCTTTCATACCTCCCCAGACCCAAATGTCATGGGGGCTGAGGATGGACCTTGTCTGTTCTGTATAGGAAAATGTCACTTCTTTGCTACTGCAACACGGACTACTGAGTCTCCCGCCTAAAAGGAAGGTCATGACGTTGGAAGGGGGCTGTTGAGGAGGAAGAAGATTCACTGTGGACATTGCTTGGAGCTGTTCGATAATGCGTTGCAGCAACTGATAAACGAGGAACTTCCCTAAAGCTGGTGCTTATTCATTTCCAAAGACAAAACAGTTGTCTTTCTAATACTTGTGGCTCAGGAGTTACGACAATACTTTCCCTCCATTTCACAGTCAACGTTGCACGTTATGAGCTGGAAATGATTATTGCGAAACTGTAAGAAATACATAATTAGGTAAAAAAAAAAATCTAAGAGCAAATTAATACTATATTTGGCAGGGAAAAAAATAACGAAGGCACTGACCTATTAAAAAACCTGAGGGGCTTCCCTGGTGGCGCAGTGGTTGAGAGTCCGCCTGCCGATGCAGGGGACACGGGTTCCTGCCCCGGTCCGGGAAGATCTCACATGCCGCGGAGCAGCTGGGCCCGTGAGCCATGGCCGCTGGGCCTGCGCGTCCGGAGCCTGTGCTCTGCAACGGGAGAGGCCACAGCAGTGAGAGGCCCGCGTACCACAAAAATAAAAAACAAAACACAAACAAGCAAAAAAACCCTGAATATAGTAGTTTCATTCCGATGTGATAGAAAAGAAGCTACAGAAAATCCCAACATGAGTTTAGTATTTTCTTCTATTTATTTAATATTTCATATGGGTCCAAAGTACTTTTGCCTATCTCGAGTTATCCCTGTGAGGCAGAAAGAGAAGGAAGGAATTATTATCTTTACCTAGCATCTGAAAAAACAAGGGGAAAGATGACGTGAAGTTTAAGGATTTCTTTGAATATCTTCAAATCCAGCCTCTGACTTCTTTTTCCATGATGCTCTCAATATCCCCAAGGTCCACTGCGTTTCTCGAGACTCTGACATTCACATTTCACTCACTCACCTCTTGAACCGTATTTTCAGCTCTATTTGTACCTTCTCTCCTGCTGTATCTCTGCCAGCGGCTGGGCTGATCAAGATTGTTCTAGGGGCTGAGTGCATATTTGTCTAGGGTTCTCTCACTGACTAAAAGAGAAGCAGATGTAATCTGTTTCTCCCTAGATAGGCAGCAAGAGCTAAGGAAATAAGCAAGGTGGGGGGCTCTTGGGTTGCTCATCGGAGTGACATGTAAGGCAAAGTCAGCAGTGATTGACACCTTAAGGACTTCAGGAAAGGTCCCAGAGAGAGAGTTTCGGGAATGTTTGTTTTACAGTGAGCCTGAGAACTGTATACACCCCGATCATCACCATCAACAAGCTGTTCACTTCTTCTCTTGCACCAGGCACTGCACTTGGCACAAAAAAATACAGAAAGGCACAGACAGTCCCCAGCTTATGATCTGGGTGTGTTCCAAGCTCATCTGTTGCATTTTTCCAAGAGGCATTGTTCTAAACGGGGACGGGGAAGGATGTTCCCAGATGAACCAAAAAATAAAAATCTATTCCACGTCCACCAGGGATTGGTCAACTTTTTCTGCAAATGGCTAGATAGTAGATATCTTAGGCAGTGTGGGCCATACGGTCTATTACACACTCTTCTTTGTTTGAATTTTTTTTTTTTTTTTTTTTTGACAACCCTCTAAAAATGTAGAAACCATTCTTAGTTCACAGGCTATACCAAAAAATAGGCCATGGGCCAGATTTAGCCCATGGGCCACAATTTACCATCCCTGATCTCTGCTATGACTAGTTTACAGTACAAATAATGCTAAGCAGTGGATTTAGGTGTTCAACATACAAGCTTTTTTTTTTTTTTTTTAATATCCCATTGCCACATCTGCACTTGACTACATTAACATTCCCGAACTGTATGAGTTGTTAGGTCAAGTGACAAGTTGAAGCAACTTGTCAGAAGCAACAGCCAATCAGAGCCATCTGACCAAGGTCGATGTGAAATGCCTCCCAGCCCCATGGAGCCTGCTGAAGGGAGGTCCCCAGAGGCTTTAGGGGCCACACACGGCTCCTTGGGAAGGCCTTCTCACCGCAGCGCAGGCACCCGGGCATCTGAGGGTCTGCCCTGGAGCTCATGAGGACCTGGGGTCCAGAGGAGGTGCCGGACGGGAGGACAGCAGCCAAAAGACCGGTGCTAGTTACTAGCAGGCGCTCTCCTCTGCCTCCTTCTCTCGTTCTTCTCTTCCCTTTTGTTTAAGTCTGTAACGACCTAAGTAGCCTCGAAATGGCGTTACTATGGGGAACATATTTAGCCCTCCCCTGGGATGACGGAGCCATATTTCTCTGAGCTGGGCGCTTTGTGGGCGGGGCTTCCTTCCCGGCCCCTCCCAGTTCTGATGGGCAGTCAAGCGAGGAAGGCTGTCCCAGCTGGGAACAACGTGTGCCGTTCCCTTGGCCCAGGACCGGGTGTGCACGGGGCTGAGAGATGAGACTCCGCTGGGGTGGGGCATGGGATGGGGGGAGGGGCAGACCTGATCGGGAAGGACCTGGGAGGGTCCAGACCAGTCAGTAATAACACCACTGCCCGTGGTGGGCACAGAAGGGAAGGCTCTGGGGCAGGCGCTGTGTGGCAGCTTCCCTTCCCTCCTCCCGGCCCTGTCTGTCTTCACCATCTCCCTCCCTTCCTTCCCGTTTCCTTTCTCATCCCTTCCTCTCTCTCCATCCTTCCGCCCTCCCTCTCTTGCCAAGCTTACAAGCAGTGGTGATGCTGGGGTAGGTGCCCTTGCTCCAGAGGGGGCCAGTTCCCACGGGGTTCAGTGCTGACAGCTTGGGGCTTCCCTCAGCTGCTCTGTCCCCTCCCACGGCAGGTCCGTGCCCTCAAGTGAGTCCAGGGCAAGAGACACTCCTCCACCGCCCCCCCTCCACCGCCCACCGCCGCTTCAGAGTGCAGGTGAGGTCTCCACAAGGACCCTCACCCTCTACCCGGATTGCTGTCTTTGTCTTCTTATACTATTAGTTCCAAATGAAGGCTACAAACACCATGTGCAGTCACATCTCAGAAAAGAGTCAGGAGTGGTATCTATTCCCTCCCCCAAGATGTGCGTTTCTCCTTTTACCAACTGCCACCTCTCACTCTCAGACAGTTCGGAAGTCTTTAGGGATCCTGCAAAGTCCCCTTCTCTTTCTCTTCTTCAACTTTCCTCTCTTGCCTTTGTTGTTGCTGCTGTTTTTCCTTTCACTTCCCTCTCAGGTGTGCCTCAGGGCCTCTGAGGCCTTGATTAATCTTGTAAACTTAGTTTCATGTTAGCATGAAGCAACGATTATCCCCCCAGAAGAAATACTGTAGGCAAAACTCAGCTGGGTGCAAGGTGTTCCTTCTTTTCTGGTGCTGCTGTGCCCCGTCTCTATCCCACCAGCCCATTTGCTCCTGGACCTTGTTCCTGGACTCCTCCTATTCTTTCATCATATCCTTGCACCGGGAGACTTTCTACTGCAAGCAAAGGGTCCTCTCCTACCAAACGTGCTCCTGCTTTTGCTGAGGCAGGTCCTAGCATTTGTAATCCCTCCGTCTGCTCAGACCATCATAACAAAGTACCACACACTGAGTGGCTTAAACAGCATTAGTCTATTCTCTCACAGTCTACAGGCTGGAAGTCAAAGATCAAAGTGTCGGCAGGGTTCGTTCTTCTGAGGCGCCTCTCCTTGACTTACAGACAGCCACCTTCTCCCTGTGTCTGCACACGGCCTTCCCTCTGTGTGTCTGTGCCCTAATCTCCTCTCCTTAGAAGGACACCAGTCCTGTTGGATCAGAGCCCACGCCAATGACCTCATTTGACTGCAGTTACCTTTTTAAAGACCCTGTCTCCAAATACAGTCACATTCTGCAGTACTAGGAGTAGGATTTCAACATACAAAATTTAGGGGGGCCGCAATTCAGCCCGTAACACTCCCCTTCCCTCTGTCTTCTTTCTGCCCATAAAAATTCTTCCCCAATTCTTTTCCCACATCAGAAGTTCAAATGCAGCCCTTCCTGATCACCTCCAAGTTCCTACAGCAATTGTCTATAAAATATATTTAACTACTTGTACAGTTTATTGTGATCTTTCTGTTGCTTTTTAAAATCTATAACTTTTTTCACTTTAAAACGTACTTTACACTCTACCTATATAGGTTTCGTCTTCTCAACTAGATGAAAACTCTTGGAGGACAGGAAGTGTCATATGGCTTCATATTCCCACAGCAGTCCTCAGCACCTGGGTGGTCATCTCTGAGAACTGGGACCCCTCATAAGCAGGCAAGGAGAAAGCAAGGGACCACTAATTCAAGCACTAGTTACAGGTATCTTGGGAACACCAGATGCTCCACCAGGAAGGCTCGGGTAATAGCTGATGACAAGAGGCTTCTGGTTCTAATCAGGGTTCAGAACCCAGCAGTGGGCAATCCCAGGCTAGTGACTGTCTCCAGACCCACAGGCACGGAATCCCTCCCCAGAGCCATCAATGAACGGGACAGACTCTAGACCCTGAGAGAAGGTGAGACAGAGCAAAATGGGATCAAGAACCAAAGCCAGGGAATTTGCTGGTGATCCAGTGGTTAGGACTCTGTGCTTTCACTGCCAAGGGCACAGGTTCGATCCCTGGTCAGGGAATTCAGACCCCACATGCCTTGTGGCCAAAAAA
>NW_020175436.1:1077278-1138571 GCF_003031525.2 Neophocaena asiaeorientalis asiaeorientalis | reverse complement strand
CTTTCACAATGTATGTGTCTATCAAATCACCACTATGTACACTTTAAATATCTCACAATTTTATATCAGTTATACTTCAATGAAGCTGAAAGAAAAAAAGAATAAAGGAACCTGACCTTGGGGCAAAAAAAAAAAAAAAAAAAGAACCGAAGGCAGAACCCAGTCCTGGGAGTTGGGTCACTGAGGAGCACGTGGGAGGCTGTGATCTCCACGGGGCCCCCATCCCAGCAGTGGGTGAGTGCTATTTCAATGACGCCTGCCCTGCATCAGGATTAGCTTGGAAAATGGGTGCCAACCAGCCTCCAGTTAGTTTTTACTCTGCTTTGTCTCACAGCCTAAGAGTAGAGGAAAGGAAAGTACACTGACCTGACTAGATATGAGGATGTAGACAGCCATTCCCTGCTCAGAGGCGTTTTCATTCAGACCTTCTGAAGACCACCTCCCACTCTTACTGCCCACACCCTTAGTGACTGGAGTGGTACAATCTCAGCTGCTGTACCTCCTGTGTCTTGGGTCCCACTGCCCATTCAGTGTGGCATTACAGTACCTTGGCCTGGTCCCATTTCTGTTTCGTCAACCACCCCCCCCAAGCCCCTCACTGTAGACAAATTTATTACCTACATGGTGCTTCCCTGACAGCCGTAGAGAGATGCCTTCTCTTCTGCCTGGATTTTGCTGAGAAGCACAAGCATTTAACCTCATTTGGAAGAATCAGCGAAGCATCTGTTGTCATGCTCTCTGGATGAAGAACAATGCCACTTCGGTTCCCGTCCCCCCATCTCCTCCCCAGAGACTCTCATATTGGAAGTGTGCCTGGTTCCACAGTATCTATCACAAGGGAACACAGTTTTGTCTAGAGTAATGTGGTGTGCCAGCTTCAATCCAATCTAGAAATTACAGGAGGAAAAATCACATGAAAAGGCGGGTCCTACAAAAGCATTAAGTGTATTTAAGCCAAACCATCCCAAAATAGGTTTGAATGTGTGTCGCAATGGCTTATTGATTTACCCAGTAAAAACTATCTTTTCCTCCCCACTCTGGTCCCCATGCCTTTTGCTAAACCCAGCCTTACCTTAATAGTGAAAAGATTTTAGCTCTGCAGCTTGGCTAATTGAAGTCTCAAGGGTGGGAAGGCCCTGGGCATATTAATCAAAAGCTGAGCATTGGTATAAATGCATCTTAGCTCCAGCGTCCTCCCCACCCAGGCCCCGTGTCATAGCAGAGGTGACAGTGGTTGTAAAGAGCTGGAAAAGAGGGAGCACTGCTGACTGGGTAGATGAATGAGCAGATTTAATAAAAAATAAGGATGCTCAAATTCAATCTGATAAGTAGGAAGGCTGTTAAAAAGTAGGCTGATGAAGTATTTTTAAGAGCAAAACAAGCAAGATTACAAATATTTACATAACAAGTTATTGCGAGTTTTCTACATACTTTCATAACGGAGTTAAACATTTATTAGGGAGTCATTGAAGAAAACAGTGGGGTCCCCTTCTTGTCTCCATTCCTAAGAGCTCCCCTGACCCTCTGCCTCTTTATTCCAAAAGTCACGTACAACCTTGATCCCTAAACTTCAGCACACAAGAGCTGCCATCCTGCAACAGAAATTTTGCTTCAGCTTGTAAAGCCTGAGTCAAAACACATGCTTTCTTCATCAGATGTGGAGGGAAGAAAATAGCTACTTTTGTCTCTGGGGTATAACGAGCCATAAGCAATCCATTCTCCAGTATTACCACACCTACTTAACCCAATATTGCAGACAATGAAACGAGTCTGCTCCATACAAGGCACTGTGATGGAATATGTAGAGATAAATTCTGAAGAGTAAAAATTACATTTTTCCAGCATCTGCTATGTGCCAAGCCCTCTGCACATGTTTGATATGGTAAAATATAAATTTTTACAGTCGCGTTACCAAAGATATATTTTCACAGGGAACCACCACAGTGATATGGGTGTGAGAAGAATAAAAACAGCAAAATCATAAGGGAGTTCAGGAAAAAGAGAAAGGCTGGAAAAAGTTGAGCTCTCTGTGCACCTTTCTCTGGGGTTCACCTGTGCGGGCGGGCACCCAGTTTGTTGAAACCTTGGCCTGATTTTACCCCATAGCCCATCATAAGAGGGGAACTGGTGGATTCTGTAAGCAGGGGCCTGGGAGCCACAAGGCCTGGGCTTAATTTCAAGCCCCAGCTCTGCACCTAACTGAGTGACCCTGGACAAGTCATGTGACCTCTCTTGGCCCCTCGGTCTTCCTCATCTGTGAAATGGGTAAGCAAATGAAATGGTGGAGGTGAAAACACCTCATGCACTGATAAAACGTATGAAATCACAGTAGGCCCCCGATAAATGCTAGGCCTCTTTCCCTGTCATTTGCCCTCACAAGTGCTATATAAATAAAACATTATTATAAATTAGATCACCTTTACGGTATCTTAAAGCACTGAAAACTCCACGTGCAGGAAAAGACGGAATAAGTCTTTCCATTTCCTTTGTTCTTCATCCTAGTTCAGGTTGGTCCTTTCTAGATGTTGGTCATCACCAGTTCAAGACACTAGTGACTCTTTCACTAGAAAGGAAGTCACAGAATAGGTGTTTTACCATTGCCCTGGGTGCCGTCATTCCTAAATTTAGTTTGCTGGCCACCAAAATCCAAGTTTCAGTTACTTCTCCACACCCCCATCCCTGACACCTTCCACGATCCTGTTTTCTTCTGGTTGGAAATATCCCCACCAGAACATTTTGTTTTAAATTTTAAAAGTCAGGCTCACTGTGCTACTTTGAGGCTTTCCACGCAGCTTTCAAATTATAGACGACCCAGAACAAGAGTACCCAGTGCTGGTGTTTATAATCCTTCTCACACTGACGACTTACTTGGCAAATAGGAAGTATTTTGTTATCATCATTGTTCTGTGAAAGACAGTCTATAGGATGCAGTCATTACATAAAAGATGTGTATGTGTCTACATAACCAATGTCACAAGAAAGAGAAATAACTTTGACCTGTGGAAGACAGCAGAGCAATTGAAGCAAAGCTTGGGTCTAAAATCGTCTCAGGAAATAGGGCTGGACACCACCTGGGCTGGGGAACTGTCAGAAGTAAGTGTTTACAAGACAAAATAGCAAATTCCAGTCATGACCCACAGGCAGTTTAGATTTCAGCCGGAATTAAAACCCACATCATGGGAGCACCAACTCATAGTCTTAGCTCTAATTTCAAGTTCTGCTCGTGACAGCCTCGGCATTTCCGTGGACCCCTTTAAATGATCTCCAGGACCCTTCTGGGTAAGTGGCTTGATAGGAGAGTCCACGCTGCAAGCTCAGCTCACTTGGCAGTCAGCTGGACTCAAAAGGCGGTGTTTGGCCGAGGAGCTGCCACCATCTCCCTGCCAAATGGCCTCTCGTGACTCAGAATCTCAAACTTGTTTTAAACAGAGGGGAAAAGTCACTTTCAGGGATGAGGTTCTTGGCCCGACTCTGCTTCGTAGAAACACAGGCTATGTCTACATCGGTGTTCTGGGTTTTTGAAGCAGCTGCTGATTTGTGGCAGGGGTGAGTGGATTGGTGTTGGCCCAAATTAAAAAGAAGAGTTTTCCATCCTTTCAGTGCTGGGAGATGGAAAACAGAACGTCACCTCATAGGAAGCGGAATGCAACGGGGCTGCGAACAGGAAAATAAGCGTGGGCTTCGATTTACAAAGAACCAAAGTCTGAACTTGTACAAATGAAGACATGGGTTTGGAGTAAGAATTCTTACTCTACAGGAGGATAAAATTTTCATCAATTTGATGCAGAACTTTAGTATATTGAGTATTAATATAATTCATTAAAGGTTAATCTGCCTTGTTTTCTGAGGGGGCATACATCCATTACATGAAGCCAGCTTCACGTTCATGAGTGTGGTCCTTACCACCCGTTGAAGGGGAGGGTGGGTCTCCATCCCAACCACCTTTCCTGCTAGCCGCTGTCTTTTGAATCCACCTAGGAGCTTGTACGTCTTCCCTGCCATGTGGATTTCCTTCTTTATCCAGCATTTATCTGACTCAGGCACAAACCTTGCAGATTACTCTTGTCAGCGCTGGGACAACAGCGATTTAGGAAATGATTTTGAATGTAAAGAGAATGAAGAAAACAGATTTGAGGAACAATAGCTCAGCGTTTTGAGACTCAGCTTAGTACAACTCCCCCTGTTCTGTTCTGAAAAGGTAGACACTGAAGTTCCTTTTGTGTCCCTCAAATTCTAGCACATCGATAAGTAGAAGTCATACTGCAAAACAAAATCATCTTCCTGCAAAGGAAGCTGCCTTTGCACATGCAGCTCCTTCCCTCATTTATCTGTTCTGTAATATCCGGTGAGGCACCTGTGGTCTGTGGAGAGTCCAGGCAAATCAGTGAGAGCAGACAGTGGTAAGCGCTACAGCTCGAGCATTCATGTGGTACCATGGGAGTTTGGTAGAAGCTTCTCAAAAATAGTGACCTCTCGGTGGGATCCTGGAGGACAAAGTGGGATTGGGAACAGCGAGAGTTGTTCCAAGCAAGGAAGGGATGCACCCGTGCAAAAGCCGAGGGGCTGTGATCCCCAGGCATGTGCTGGGCTGCCTCTTCCTCCAGTGGGCCAGGGCAAGTGGAAGTCAGCCTTGCTTATCATGGCGGCCAAATCCTCAGCCCTCACGTCCTCTGCAGGCAAACTACGCTGGCTGTTCTTCTCACTCTTCTTTTAAGCCAAGGAAGAACCAAGGACGAGCCAATAAATCATGAGTCTGGGGCCTTTCATACCAGAGCTCCTGCGTTTGTCTTGGCTGAAGGACCTTATTTTCTGTCTTCTGATTACCTTAGGTCTCAAGGCTTAGCGCAGTATTACAGGCGGATGGCTAAACAGAAGAAAACAAGTCTAGTTCCGTCGTGCAAAGAAACATTTGCTTGAACATGAAGTAGCTAATCCGTTAGAATAACAAAACACTTTGTTAGTCTTAACGAGCAAATCTTAGAGGATGCAATTAATGTTTTTAAAAAGGGAGTTGTTTTTAGCAAGAAAATGGGCGCGCAATACGTTTTCAAAGAAAGAGTTTTTCCTACCAAAAAAATGCAGAAAATAATTGGATCACTACAGTACCCCCGGAGGCTGCCTTTCCCACCGTCCATCAGGGAAGGGTGGGTATCTTATGCTGGTTGTGTCAGGGCACATTATTATTGAAGGGTGCCTAGGGTTTTATTCCACACCCAGTGCAGCAGAGGTGTTGGGAGAAACTGAAACGGAAATGAAGGCCTTGGAGCTGCACGTTTACAATCAAGCAGCAATGAGGAGGGACTTGACTTTCTGGGACTAAGGAAAACAAATTTGGAGGTTCCTTCTGTCTATGAAAATCTGAGTTTTAGTAAATAAAGCTGATGCCATTTAAGCATGCACCCCAGGACATTCCCGGCTTACTGCAGCTTTATGGCTTGTCGCCTCATTAGATCTGTTCAAAACACAAACTCGGCATTTCCACATCGCCAGGGAAGCAAGTGTGAGCTGACGGGCTGAGTTGAGCTGCTATGGTTTTCCTATAACCCCTACTATTGCTGTGACAAATAAGATCCCCACGAGGTGTGAGTTCCACTACGCACTGCTCGCGAACATGTCCACCTTCTCCAGGTTTGCTATCTGGTCGGTTGAGTTGATCTCACCAACCTTTCCCGCCATGTAACAAAGTTCGTCTGAATCACGCTGGGAGTCCGGTCTGTGTTCTGTGCTACAGGAGGGAGGACTCTCTCTGATGTCAGACAGACATGCTCACGTGTGTGAATATACTTGAATTCGTTGCACCATTGTGTATGGACGCATGTATATGACTCCCAGGCTGACTACAATGGCTTCTAAAGCATTTAATTCCTTTTGAATGGATTCAATATCCATAGAATGTGCTGTTTAAGTGTTTCTGCATTTTCTACATGCCATTTTTACAGATCCATTTGTTTCTGATGTGATGTGGTGAGCAATCATGTTGGTTACTTTTTTTTAAGAAAACAAAAGTATATATAAAGCAGATGAATAAATTATTGAAAAAATGGACTTTATGAATCATGTAACCCACTCTTCAAAAGGAATTTATTTTATTTGTTTAATAAAGTGTTCAAATTATAAGCATTTATACTATCCTTCTAAATATGGATGCCATAATGTTTAAATTGTGTTGTTCAATATCTATGTATATTCTCTAATAAAATATTTTAAACCTCTTTCTTTTTTTTTTTTTTGCGGTACGCGGGCCTCTCACTGTTGTGGCCTCTCCCGTTGCGGAGCAACAGGCTCCGGACGCGCAGGCTCAGTGGCCATGGCTCACGGGCCCAGCCGCTCCGCGGCATGTGGGATCCTCCCACACCGGGGCACGAACCCGTGTCCCCTGCATCGGCAGGCGGACTCTCAACCACTGCGCTACCAGGGAAGCCCTAAACCTCTTTCTTTATACACACAGTGCCCTAGTTCTTCAATCATAAGGCATTGTTAATATGTCTGTTGAGAACTGGAGTGGATAACTCTTAAGAAGGACAGTTGATGCCTTCGGTCAGCTATATAGGGTAGATTGTACATCAGATATGCGAGTTGGCAGTATTCAAGGCACAGACAAAAGCTGAAATATAACTGCATCATCAGGTTTAGAGGAAGGGGAAGTTGATACTGAAGCCAGACACACAAAAATGTTGAGTGTGTTCAAGGATAGACGTGCTAAGTAACCCAAAGCCAAGGCAATAGGTGAGGGGGGCTAGTGGTCAGAGAAGGTCTTGGGGAGCACAGTTCAAGGAGAGTTCTTTGATGGAGATTCGTGTCTGACCATGGTCTCAGAACCTGGAAACCCCAAGACAACACTTTAGCTCCGTTCCCCCAATGGGACTCCTTGGCAACATGATGTCATCATTGGGGACAGGAATTCTGGAGTCAAATTGTCACGGGCTCCAAATTCCCTCAACCTCTTGCCACCTATATGATCTGAAGCCAGTTATTCAACATCTCTAAATCTTAGTTTCCTCTTCTAAAAAATGGGGACGCTTACTGTACATCGCTCAGAGGGTTGCTGGGATAATAGAATAAAACAAAGCATATACAATGCTTAGAACAATGCCTGACATCTAGTTAGCACTCAGCAATTATAGGCTGTTCCTTTTCTCATTGATCTTGATGTTTTTGTTGTGGCCATTGTTTTTGGCTGCCCACAAAGATGAGCATTGCCTTCCTGGTGATAAGAGACCATTATGTTTTTTACCCAAAGTCCTTAGCATCTCAGTCAAATGACAGTACCACATCCCCTACACATGCTGATTCGGGTTTTGCCAAATGATGTCATGTCTTGCGGATGCTCTGCTGGTCACAATCCAGCTTCACTCCCTGGGGTCCCACAGAGGGTGTGGAGTGCAGGGCAGAGGCAGGGTGGGAGGTCAGTTATTCAGGTTTTGTTTTCATGGAGCATGGAACTGGCAAAACGGGTTTGTAAACTAACAGCACAGATTATCCTGATGACTTCTCTCCTTAACTCATTTATTTTTTGCCCCAGGATATAGACTCTGGAAGAGGGAGAAAATGGAGATATGGTCAGTTTTGCCATTCATTAGTTCCTATGAAGGTAGAGAAATAGTTTGAAATTGATGACCGCAGTGACCTTAGGGACATATCTCTGCTGGGCATTCTTCTATGGCTAATATTTACTATGGGAAGCCCTATTCTAACTAATTCAAATGTATCATCTCATTTAATACTCATAAGGAAGTGCTAGGAATCAATTACTGTGCATTTGTCTGGAAGTGACAGAATACCCAAATAAAAGTGGCTCACGCGATAGGAAATGTGTAATACTATTAGCAATAATTTGGCACGAAAACATTCATCTTTGCCAAAATGCCCTGAAATCAAACTGCCTGGGTTAGAATCCTATCCAGTGATGTGTCAGTAAATGTTTAGCAACCACGTCTCAGGGGAAAAAAAATAAACAAAAGAAACCCCCACGATGTACGGCATTTGCTAATTCTTGGGGTGTAAATTCTCCCACAGTGACCCATATCAAGCTGTCAACATGAGGTCATTGAACATGGTGCTGGGGAGAGACGAGCATCATCGTCTCTCTAGAGCCGTAGGAGCCAACTTTAGCACACCTGGGATCCCAACCTTGCCCCCTTAGTAGTATGTGACCGAAGCCTACCCGTGGGTTCATTTCCTCAGCTGTAAAATGGGATAACGACAGTACCTTCCTCACTGGATTTAATACATGTAAAGAATGTCTGTGCTTATCTCACAGTAAGCAATCAGCGGATGTTAGTCATTATTGCTACTGTCAATACAATACTGCTTCACACAGACACAAAGCAGAAGCCATCTCAGAATAACGGAAGTGTTCATCCTTACTCAATTCCTAGAGGAGCAACTCTTCCAAAATATACGTGACAATATTACAATCCCATTTTAGACACTATATAGCAACTGATTCCTCACCCCCCATTCACATTGAATGTGTCAGTGTCTGTTTCAGACACCAAAGTTTTTCACTGGTAATTCTACTTCTTTGCATTTTTATCCTAACCGAAGTATTTAATGATTCTATGAGCCAGTTTTCTCAAAGAGCCTCTTCATACCGAAATCATCCTGCCAACCAATTATTATGATCTCTTCTGTTTATAAATACAAATTGCCTTCAACAGTGTTTATGAAAAATAATTATTCTGTTGTGTAGGGGGACCAAAAAAACCCGTTATCCCTTCTCACTTTGTTATTATCTTCTTATCCATACACTCTTTTCAAAGATAATATACGCACACGGTAGACTAAGTAAATAAAAGCACTACCGTGTCATAGTATTGGGATGAGTTTTGGGTCCCTGAATGCTACCACACACCACCCTGTAGTCTCTTCTCCAGGAACTGTACACAGAAACGTAAGAGCCAAGTGGGAAACCAAGTACAACTCTCATTAATCCCCAAGAGAACTCTGTTCCCACGCGAGTTTTCCTACACCGACTTGCCTGAATCTAAAATGTCCAAGTTTGAGGAACAGACTCGGGTGTCTACTTGGATCCAGTCCCACGAGCAAGGCATTGGTAGGAAAGCTGAAACTGAGAGTCTGATTTACGGCCACGCCTGCTTTCGGAAGTGGGGCCTGATCATAATGCAGTGCGGCTGGGAAATGGACGAAAAAGAGTGGATTCCTGCCCACTAAGAATACAAGAACACCAAGCCAGAACATACACTCCTCCTCAGGGTGCCCGGTGTGGGAGATGTGGTTATAAGGGCAAAGGACAGCAGTAGAACAAGAGCAGATGTCTCTTCGTCTTCTGTGGGCAGAGGTACAAGGAGAGGAGCAGACATTCTTCCCACCATCCCCATATGAATAAATCCCACTGTGGGTATAAAGCTGAAAAGTAACAGTTCTACCGACCCCCAGTCCCACTCCCCAGAGGCAACCACCTTTCCACTCAACACATATCTGTTGAACATCTGTTATATGCCAGGCATCATCACGGGATACAGTAATAAACAAAGCAGGCGAAAAAAGATTTGCCCCATGAAGTTTCCATTCTAGAGCCTCCTCCAGAAATGCTCTACACATATGCAAATATATGGACCCTTTAAAAATGTTTATAAAAGGAGAATGAGCCAGATATTCTGATTGGTTACAGTAGATGCATTTTTATAGTTCGGTGATTGAGCAATTGGTCGATGCTTGATTATCTTAGATCTGTAAAGTTTTGCCTTAACAAATACCTGACAAAGTTAAGAGAGCAAAGTCTAGTCTCCTGCCCTTGGCAAAGTTCCTGTTTGATACTTTGAATTCTGGAAGTCTAAAACGACTTCAAGAGCCATAAACTTATTTCAACAGCGTTGTCACTGCTTAAAATATTTGGGGAACTCTTTTTTTTTTGCTGTACGCGGGCCTCTCACTGTTGTGGCCTCTCCCGTTATGGAGCACAGGCTCCGGACGTGCAGGCTCAGCGGCCATGGCTCACGGGCCCAGCCGCTCCGCGGCATGTGGGATCCTCCCGGCCCGGGGCGCGAACCCGCGTCCCCTGCATCGGCAGGCGGACTCTCAACAACTGCGCCACCAGGGAAGCCCTGGGGAACTCTTTTGAGAGTACCTTTGGAATCAATTTATATGTGGTACCTCTTCCTCCTCCTTCCCGTGTTATATATACTTATGACCACGAATATCCTAGCCTTGACACGCTAGGTCTTTCTGGAACTTCTGGGTCCCCTCTGTTTGACTGTGTGTGTGACTGGTGCCAATGTCTCCGCCAGATTGCTCTGTCATCTTGGTGGCCAAACACAAGCTGGAAGAAGGGTTGAACCACTATAAAAAGTTATTCTGAATAAATTCAGTGGAAAACATTAGGTCGATGGTGTTCAAATTTTTTTACAAACAGTGCAGTCCTCTCTGTGTATAGAATCCTACACAGAAGGCCGACATGCAGAACAAAGAAAAGCAGAGCCGTTCTGGAACGACGTGGGAGGCAGGGTAACACCGCAACCACTCAGACACGCCCACTGCACACACACTCTTTCCCTGGTGGCCCCTGAGGAGCCCCCACGGGACCCTTAGGACCCCCAGGAGCAGGGTTTAAGCACCACTGAACTACACATTCTTCTGGGCCAGGGGGTAGCTCACCTTCTCATAGACTTGGCACAAAGCAATCAGCCAATAAAGGTTTTCCAAGTGAGGGAGGGAATCAGGTAGTAAAAGGCTTTTGGGGTCAAAGTGTCTCCCTAAAGAACTTAGTTTTTAAAGAAGCCTGCTAAAGATCAACAGAGGGCTGATAACCAAAGATAACTGCCAAGCAGGGGCCCATTTCTGCAAGAACGATTTGCTGAAGGTTGAAATCCAGAGCCAGCACAAGTTTACGAGGACTGCAGAGGAAAGGGCGCTGACGACTCTCTTTGAATCCACGGCCTGGGTGGATGGTGTAACGATAACTGATGACAGAGAAGACAGACACTCAATTTCCAGCAGAGAGAATAATCTATTTAAAAACTGGAAAAGTAGCACAGTGGTATTGAAGCAGGATTCATGGGAATTACAGCCAGGGCAGGTGGGGTGGCCAGGAGATGCTGGGCCTCAGAAACAGTGGCAGGGGTGCAGGGGAGCCGTGGAAGAGCAGAAATGGGGATGGGAGTCTCTGTGGGGCCCAGGGTCCACCATCTGCCTTCCCTGAGCAAGTTCTGAATAAACTGCTGACTGTGACCAGGGACTAGCAAGTAGTTAACACTTGTTTACCAGGTACTGTTCTAAATGTTTTCCATATACTACTGATTCATCCAAAGTTCCCAATAAAACCATCAGGTAGGTTCTATTATTTTTCTCCCTTTTATAGAAGAGAAACTGAGGCCCAATAGGGCTTAGGGGGTTGGAAAATTTACATACCAGTAAGTGGCAGAGCTAAAATTCGAAGCCAGCCAATCTGACTCTGGAGACCAGTCTCTTAATCAATATGCCATGATGCCTCTGGAAGCTAGGCTCTCAGTTTTATTGCTAATAAAGCTTCAAGTTGCAGGAGACAGCTTATACCCGTGGACAACTGAGCTTTGTGAGGAGCTGCCCCATCTGCTCTTTCCAAATTGTCCAATCAGGAAACATCAGGCAAGCAATGAATTCAGGGCAGTACGAAGACCCGGCGACAAAGCAAAGCCGAGGGGCTGATTCCCTGCAAATGGTGGCAAAAGGTAGAGCCATGGGCCTGGGCAAAAAGTCAGCAACTATGACAGTCATTATATGGCTGCAGACACCCCTATATGACAGGCACTTAAGACACACTGCCCAAGCTCCTCTTTACAGCCAGCTTTTAGAGCATGTGGTAAGCTCCTTTTACAGATGAGGAAACCGAGGCATAGCGAGGTCAAGCACAGCTCACAGTTTCCCAGCTGCTGCATGCCAGAGTCACGTTTCCTGTCTGCCTCTAATAAACCTCACTTTCTGGCAAAGATGGAAGAGAAACTTGCTGCAATGCAGAATATTCAAACGCTACCCTAAATTAGTACATTGCCTTTAAAATTCTCCACTGCGTGTAGTCAAGCTTTTAATAAAATGTTGACTATGGCTTCGCTACAAAAGTGTATTCACTGTTGACAATATTCTCTCATTCCAACGTTAGGACATGCGGTTTTCAAATTCAGACAAGATATTTAGAGGTGGGGCATCCCTAGACCTATGGTTGCTTAACCACACTAATCCCCAGTTCCCCAAGCAAGCATCGTCAGTTTAACACTCTCCTACACGCAACTGCATTAAGCAGCTCCTAAACTAATTTCATGGTCCCATGAGTGAGCTGATACAATCTGACTTCCTGACTTTCTGATGAGAAAGCCAATGAGAGGCCCGGCACCAATAAAACGTGGACACCAGCATCGAGGCACCAAAAATTATTATTCCTTTTGCAGCCCCATTCGGCCTTGCAGCTGGAAGCCTCCCTAAGGACTCAGATCTTGAAATTCTCCAGATAGGAAATATTGCTTCCAGAAAAATTTCCTCCTAGAATTCATCTCAGTAACGCTCTTTTTAATTACTTGCAAAGACAGCAGCAGAGTTACTACCCTTGCCCCCAGTTAGCTGGTAACTGGAGAGTTGCTGACTTAATCACTGCCTGCTACCCACATCAAGGGCGAGAGGGGTCCTGTCACATTAGAATCAATATTTAGGAAGGGAACAAAGAGTCTCTTTTCTCCAGGCTCAGTACTCTGCAGAAATTTGGGAATACTGAGGTGTGAGAAGAATTCACATTCATACTTGGAAGAGACATCTTCAAGTTATGCCTCCAGCTGGAGGAGAAATACTAGATACTAGAATACCTAGAAGAGAAAATACTAGAACAAAACAGGAAAGACAAGATTCTCATGTCTCTGGTACAAGATCCCCGTGCGCTGCTTTGGATCGCAGTCACCTGAGAAATAATCAGTAGAAATGACGAAAAATGTCACTGATCAGCTAGCATCACTTTCCCACCTGCTTAGGGTTAAAAGCTGTGTAGGCAGGCAGGAGAGTCCTCCGCCTTGACCTTGAGGGGCCTCATTTTGGATACGGCAAGAAATCCATGAGGCCAGGGTGACCCTTCCAACCTTCTAGACCACATCCCAGGTACCCTGGAATGCCCAAAATGTCCTGCCCAGTTGGCCCTGAGATTGTTTCCAAAGCTTGCCCGGCTTCTTCCCAAGTCTGTCCATTTAAGCCGTGGCCAAGGAGGGCTGTTTACAGGGTTGTGGGCAGAGCTTGGACCTGCAGCCCAGGGAGTTCAGACACAGGCACACACAGAGCTGAAGGTGGCAAGCAAGTGAGCTGCAGGCCAGGGGCCAGCTCTCCAGCACAGGTCTGGTCATTTGAACCTGCCTTCCAGGTCGTTCTGAATGTGTATTGGTCATAGTAGGAGGAAGAACATACAGTCATTCTTGTTATGGTCCATAATGGGGCTGCAAACCTGAATAGCAAATACGGAACCACTGCTCTTAGGGGAAATACAGGGTTAGGTTCCTGGAAGCCTCTGCTTACAACTTTTGTCAACTGATCAAAATATACCCTTGTTTTATGTGTGCTTCTATTTGAAGAGACCTTATTTAATATATATTGTTGGTTCATTAACATTGAACTCATGGCCAACAACGCTGTTAGATGTCTGAATGAAGCTTATCTAACACAGGTGTTTTCTTCACAAGGCACATCCCAGCCCTCTTGCACTTAAGAACCCCAGACAGCACTTCAGAATTAGACTTGGAGTCATTTTAAACAGTGAAATCCCCAACAAAAAGCAGAAAATGTAGAAAACATGACACTAAATGAACTACAGAAAGGGACCTCGATTACAGTTGGAGTTGAAACAAGAGGCACACTGTTGCTTTGTTCGACCTCAGATGGGGACGCAGGAATGATGGTGAAAATGTCACGAGTATTGATTTGGGAGTTATAAATAAACTTTAGCAAGTAGACAAATTTGCAAATCCGAAATCTGGGAATAATGAAGATGACTGTATTTGATTTAAGATGATGGCATTTGGGCCTCCACTGACACTCTTGCCTTGGTCCAGAAATGCTATGGGTAAGCCTGTAGACAAAAAAAATAGATCCTTCCAGAACTGTATTCTAACTAGTTCCTGGCCAGAGGAAAACCATCAGTCCATTTGTGCAACTTGAAAAAGGTGTGGCTACAAAGAAAAATGACATAACACGGAATTCCCTGGCAGCCCAGTGGTTAGGACTCAGTGCTTTCACTGCTGGAGCCTAGGTTCAGTCCCTGGTTGGAGAACTAAGACGCCACAATCCACACAGCGTGGAAAAAATAAAATAAAATAATCTGAAAAACAAAAAAGAAAGAAAAATGACATGATAGGTGGTTTGAGTTTCAGAACTTCCACCAGTGAAAGGGAAGAGTGGACTCCTGGGGCCGGGGCTAAAGTATTGGCTGGTGAGGCAAGTTGAAGCCTACATGGATGATTACTAATGTGCTTGGCAACGTCAAAAGAATCATGCCCATATCCTTTGATGGCTCCATGTCTGACCCTCCGCTTCATCCTACTTCTTTCCTCACCATGCCTGGAGCCCTCAGTCCCCTGGCTCAGTCATTCTTCCCTGCATAGCCCAGCAAAACCAACCATCTGCTACAAAACTAATCATTGCTACCACTTATGGAGTCCTCCCCACATGTCAGGCAATATGATAAATGCTTTACATGTGCTATCATTTATTGCTCCCAGCAATACTATAGATGGTTATTATTAATCCACGTTTTACCTATTAGAAAACAGAGGTTTAAAGAGGTTAAGTAATTTGCCCAGGGTCAAGCAGCTAGAGAATCAGTGCTGTAAAACAATACATATTGATTGATGAGGTCCAATATTATTTAGTCCCTCAGTCATACTTGTCCTTGATCAACCTCACTCTCTTCAGCTGCTGCTGCAATCCTGGACATATTTTGGGTCCCAAGACCCTTGCCCCCTTCCTACAAAGAAGTCCTCACTTTCTATTTCAACAACAAAGGTTAGAAGGTAGGTGCTTCTTTGACTGTACCCCCAAACCTACAGATTTATTGAAGCTATCCCAGGAATAAAATAATAACAACTGCCATTTATCAATTGCTAAGAACTTTACAAGTTATGCCTTATTATCTTTACCAAAAAAACCCTGCTGGGAAGCATTTTTGTTCCCCATTTTACAAGCAAGGACGTTTCAGGAAATTCATGGCATGTTTTATGATCTGCTAGGACAAGTTCTCCACATTATTTTTTCCTTTTTCAAAAACTTCTGAAACTTCAAAACCTTAGACTTAACCATTTAGTCAGTCCATCAGATAAATTTTAGTAACGTAGAATTAGTTTGCCATGTTCTAAGAAAATAGTCACAGGATTTTGATTAAAAGGGTATTACATTCATAAATTAATCCAGGGCATACATATCTTTACTATGGGTCTTTCCTCCTGGGCAGGGGGACCTATGCCCAGCCTGGGCTGGGAGTGGGAGCCAGGACCGGGCAAGAGTGGTTGCATCTCTTTCAGCAGGGGGTGACATCCTTCCAAATGCTTAACCTCACCAGTCTCTCGGAAGGAAAGAAAAGCAGCACAAAGCCACACCTGAGACAGGGCCCAGAGCCAGGGAGCTCTCAGCCCAGCTCAGCTGTATTTATAGTCCCTTCACCCCTCCCAGGGGAACCCCCATCCCAAGCCTAATGACACACAGTGCAGGACCCACATCAGTGATTCTGCTGGGGATGGAGTGAGAGAGGGAGCGAGTGATGTTAGAGGTTAAAGAGACACTAACAGGATCCTCAGCCCTCAAGACAACCAAGGATGGATGCTGCTGTATTTTTTTCTTTTTTCAGCTTTATTGAGATATAATTGACAAATACTACTGTGTAAGTTTCAAGCATACAATGTGATGATTGGATGTAATACATATTGTGAAATCATTGCCAAAATAACGTTAGTTAACATGTCCACCATCTCACATAGTGACCATTATTTTCTGTAGTGAGAACATTTTTGTCAAATTTCAAGTATACAATTCAGCATTTTTTTCTTTTAGTTTTATTGAGATATAACTGGCATACACCACTGTATACGTTTAAGGTCTACAGTGTAATGACTTGACTTACATATATTGCAAAATGATTACCACAATAAGTTTAGTTAGCATCTATCTAGATACATGAAAAAAGGGGGGGAAATTGTATTGTTAAGTATAGTCATCATACCGTACCTTAGATCCCTAGAATTTATTCATCTCGTAACTGAAAGTTTATACACTTTGAACACCATCTCCCAATTTCCCCCACTCCCCAGCGCCTGACATCCATCATTCTACTCTGTTTCTACGAGCCTGAAATTTTTAAATTTCATATATAAGTGATATTATATAGTATTAGTCTTTCTCTGCCTGACTTATTTTACTTAACGTAATGCCTTCAAGTTTCATCCATGTTGTCGCAAAGGGCAGGATTTCCCTTTTTACTGCTGAAAACTATTCCATCATAAATATATATATAAATTGGTTTATATGTATCTATATATATCACATTTTATGTATCTAGTCATCTATCAGCAGACACTTAGGTTGTTTCCACATATTGGCTATTGTGAATAATGCTGCAATAAACATGGGGATGCAGATATCTATTTGTGAGAGTGATTTCATTTCCTCCAGATATATACCAAGAAGAGGGATTGCTGGATCATATGGTAATTCTATTCTTAATTTTTTCAGGAACCTCCATAGTGTTTTCCATAGTGGCTGTATCAATTTACATTCCCAATAACACTGCATAAGCTTCCCCTTTTTCCACATCCTTGCCAACAATTGTTATTTCTTTTCCTTTTGATAATCACCATTCTGAAAGATGTGGAGTGATATCTCACTGTGGTTTTGATTTGCATTTCCCTGATGATTAGTGATGTTGAGCATCTTTTCATGTGTCTGCTGGCCATCGGTGTCTCTTCTTTGGGAAAATGTCTATTCAGGTTCTCTGCCCACTTTTAAATTGGATTGCTCTCCAACAAAGTGTGTCCGTTTACTTTTCTGCCAACAATGTTCAAAAGCACAGATGTCCCCCATACTCTCACACCATTCATTCTACTATTATCATCCTATTGTATTCTTTTTCAGTCTGATAGACCAAAATGACATCTTGCTTTGTAAGTATATTTGATTCCTGGGAAGGTGAAACCTTACTTTGTAAGTTTATTGAGAATCTGTATATCTTCATTTCTTTTTATATCCTTTGTCTCTTTTTCCACTGTGGTGCCTGCCTTTTTAAATTAAATTTCAAATCCCAGCCCTGCCACTGACTAGCAGTAAGGTATCCACTCTGTGTCTTAGTTTCCTCAACTGTAAAATAGGCATTCATCTATTCAGTAGGTTGTTAAACGGATTAAAGGAGTTAATATATGTGAAGGGCTTAGACACATAGGTGACCTGACACGTAAGAACCACTACATGAGGGTAGGCTGTCATTCCAGTTATGTCCCTAAGTAGACAACAAATCCTAAGGTCGTCTAAGCTATACCCCGCTTCCGTCCCAGGTGCTACCAAGCCCGTGCCTCAGGCTCTATCGTCTAGTTAGCCATGCTGCTCTCTGAGTTCGAGTCCTAGGATAGACATCATTAGCTTACTGGAAACATAAACATCTATTTCTTTAAACTTCCTTACTACAATAATACACACCTAAATCTCTTCCCTCTGGAGTGCCAGGTTAAGGAACTGTCAGCCAGTTTAAAGGACCGGATAAGAAGGAATAAAGAGACAAAGATGATAAATGCCAGATTGGGACTGACATATACACACTACTCTATATAAAATAGAATACGAATAAGGACCTACTTTAGAGCACAGGGAACTCTACTCAATGCTCTGTAATGACCTATGTGGGAAAGAATCTAAAAAAGGTTAATATATGTATAACTGATTCACTTTGCTGTACAGCAGAAAGTAGCACAGCACTGTAAATCAACTCTACTCCAATAAAAATTTTTAAAAATAAATAAATAAAATAAGGGTACCAAGAAGCAGTTATAACTGATCAATTTGATATTTCCATATTCAAGAAAATTTTGTATTAATCTCCACTCCGCAATCATTTCATATGTAATATTCTAGCAAACTTGTAAATATATTTTTAAAATAAACTTTATCTAGATTCTAAAAAAAAAAAAAAAGAAAAAAATTAAAGGATGATAAACGCTGAGCCAACTCCAACCTGAAAAGCCTACACCCTTGAGATCATTTGAGCTGAGTCCACCACTGTGGCCTTTGAATTAATCTCTAATTTCCCTGGGGCGAGATCTCACCTGCTTCACTGGGGAAATGTCCTGTAGGAAGTGATGGTCCAGATTGACTCTGCTCCGACCCTAGAACTGATTGCTTGTCTCCAGTAACACCCATTCCTCCTTTGAGAACTTCCCCTACCACAAATGCCTGTTCTCTACGGATGGGAACTCACTAAAGAGAGGAGCGTCTGGTCCCACCTCGGCAGGACCTGGAAGAACAGTATTGAACACATCACAGGTCCCTGGGCAGATGTTCCAGACACCCAGCAGTGTGGGTTGAGGTTATGATTCTGATGAGAGAATGGTCAGGATCCAGAAAACTTGCATCCTATTTTATTTAAAGCTATTCCCGCCAGGTTTCCAAGCCATTTAGGTAAAAAAGGGCAAAGGCAGGCAAGTGACAGCTAATCATAACTAATAAGGATTTGGCCCAAATCCCTCTCTGGTCTCCTGCTTAAAATCCTCCCCGGACCCCCTGCTTAAAATCCTCTACCCTGACCCTCAAGACTAGCTCAGATCCTCTTCATATACATTCTTGCAGCATCCCATACTTCTTGGTAGCACTTATTAAATTATATATATACATAACTCATTTGTAATTATGCGACCAACATATTTAGTAAATTTCACTAAATTTAGTAAAACACAACTGTATTAGTCAGGGTTCTCTGGAGAAACAGAACATTAGGATGTACATATATAAAGATTTATTATATTTACTATAAAGAGATTTATTATAAGGTGTTGGTTCACACAGTTGTGCAGGCTGCGAATTCCCACAATTGGCTGTCTGCAAGCTAGAGACCCAGGAAGACCAGTGATGAAGTTCAAAGGCCTGAGAGCCAGAGATGGTGTAGATTCCAGCGCAGGTCTGAAGACCTGAGAATTAGGAGAGCAGAGGGCATGAGAGGACCTGTGTCCCAGCTCAAGCAATCAAGCAAAGAAAGTGAACTCAAACTTCCTCTGCTTTTTTGTTCTATTTAGGCCCTCAACAGATTGGAGGATGCTTACCTGCCTTGGTGAGGACCACCTGCATTACTCAGTTCAACTCAAATGCTAATTTCTTAAAGAAACACCCTCACAGACACATCCAGAAACAATGTTTAACCAGATACCTGGGTATCCCATGGCCCACTCAAGCTGACACATAACATTAGCCATCACAACAACTACCAATTTGGGGTTATACTTTTTAAATTTTCTGTTGGGATTTGGATTTTATGATACCTAGAGTTCTGACAAGTATTTTTTTGCAACCAATTGTTTTCGTATCATGTGGACAGAATCTATGAGAAATCAACACAGAGACACTGCATGGTCCTTAATAAAGTAGAACACATAGAAATGACCTGGGTTGTCAAAACCTCCTCCTACTAGCTAGCTACTCCATCTCTAGGCTCATTGCCCTATGTAATTTACCTACACATCCCCACAGGATTAATATGCTAAGGCTGCTGTAACAAATTACCATAAACTTGGTGATGTAAAAACTATAGGAATTGTTCTCTCATAGTTCTGGAGGCCAGAAGTCCGAAATTAAGGTGTGGGCAGGGTTGGTTCCGTGTGGAGGTTTTGAGATAGAAATTGCTTCATGCCACTTTCCTGGATTCTAGTAGTTGCCGGAAAATCTTGGCAGTCCTTGGCTTATAGCTGCATCCCTCCAATCTCTGCCTTTATATTCACATGGCCTTCTCCCCAGTATCTCTGTGTGTCTTCTCCTTTACTGTCTCTTATAAGGTCACTTGGCATCAAATTTAGGGCCCAACCTAATCCAGGATGATCTTATCTCGAGATCCTAATAACATCTGCAAAGACCCTTATTCCAAATAAGTTGGTCACATTCTGAAGTTCTGGATGGATATATCCTTTGCAGGGGATATACCATTTCACCCACTATACCCACCGAACTAAATTTTCTCAAGTATCATATGGAAGGCAAATCTTCAGTGGCTATAAAGAGCTATAAAATTAATTGCAGGTCATTTAGCCTGGTCTTTGGTGCCTTCCACAATCTTACCTCAGCCTGTGTTTCAATCTTACCTTTCCTTCTTTCCATACGTGAAGTCAACACTTCTGCCAGAATTTTCTACTCATTGCCAATCTACACTTTCCTCTCCCTCATCCACACTGAGTAAGTCTTCTCTTGTTTTCTTCATCCTTTGTGATGCATTTTTAACCTCAACTTCTCCAGAAAGGCTCCTCTGAGGATATCTGTGTGGAAGATAAGTATTTATTGTTTGCACTTTCCATTTGAGGGACTCTTGCACTGTCTTTTGACATCTTTTTGTTAGTATCTGAGCAGTTATTTAAATTATATTGTTATTTAGCTTCTCATATGTTTCTGCTTTGTCTTCCCATATTTTAGGTTCTGTGCGATAGGATAACCTGTCCTTAAATTCCTAGCATCCCTCCCTCACAAGGAACCTTTGTTACTTTGATTTAGAGTTCTCCAGAGAAACAGAACCAGTAGGATGTGCATACATATATATACAGAGAGAGAGAGAAAGAATTTATTATAAGGAGTTAGCTCACATGATTATACGGGCTAAGTCCCAAGATCTGAATCAGGAAAGCCGAAGACCCAGGAAAGCTAATGTTTCAGTCTGAGTCCAAAGGCCAGAAAAGACCAATGTCCCAGCTCATGCCCTCAGGCAGGAGTTTCTTCTTACTCAGACTTTTTGTTCTTTCTATTCAGGTCTTCAACTGATTAGATGAGGCCCACATTGAGGAAGGCAATTTGCTTTACACAGTCTACTGATTTAAATGTTAATTTCATCCAGAAACATTTTCACAGACACACTCAGAATAATGTTTGGCCAAATATCTGGGCATTCCATGGCCCAGTCAGGCTGACACATAAAATTAACCATCACAGAGAGATACAAAGGAGTAGCAGTTGGCCCCAGCTCTGCTAGTGAATAATGCACCACTGATCTCTAAAATCAGACTCAGCAACTTGGAACCACGAAATTTTACTGCAGGTTCATTCCAGGTTGAGTGAGATGTTTTTCTAGAACCTACTCTTTTTAATTAGAGGCAGTTGCTCTTCCTTTAGTGGCTCCTGAAACAGGATTAATGAAATCGAGCAATGTTTATTAGCAAACCAAATAACAATGTAAATATCAGCTGGCTTCTTATCTTCCCAACCCATATCCCACATGCCATCAGTTCTGACGATGTGTGCTTGAGAGAGACAGAAATCAAGTTCATGGGGTCCACGAGGAATGTTTTAAGATTCCCTCGCGAATCATTACATTTACGCTGATGTACTATATCTGAAAGGTCACTTTGGCTCTACTTTGCCCGTAACAGATAATAAATATTGTTGAATCAGTGACTGCGGAATATTCATTTTTACATTTACGCTCACACTGCTAAAATATTTTCCTCCTATGAATGTGATACTGTATGTCATTTCATCATTTGGGGAGATTTATAGAAGAGAATTACGGTGTGATACTGTCATTAATACTGTGAATGAAAATGTACTGAAAATAAAATAAACTCTGTTCAAAATCTGTCTTCCACCGCCTCCGCTTTTGCGCTGTAGTACATAATGCCTTACCTAACACTAACTTTTTAATGCTTAGCTTGAAAAAGTTTTCCTGTGACATCCCCTAGTGCCTTTTGTGTGTGTGTGCTATAGAAGCACGTTTTAATATTTAACAGACTTCATTTTTTAGAGTAGTTTTAGATGCACAGCAAAATTGAGAAGAGAAGAGAATTCCCACATACCCCCTCAACTCCCCACACATAGCCTTCCCCACCACCAACATCCAGCACCAAAGTGGCATCCTTGTTACAAGTGCTGAACCTTCACTGACACATCACTATCAAGCCAAGTCCATAATTTACATAAGCGTTCACTCTCGGTGCTGTACATTCTCTGAGTTTGGAAAAATGTACAATGACACGTATCTACCATTACAATATCATACAGAGTAGTTTCACTACCCTAAAAATTCCGTGTGTTCCACCTATTCATTCCCTCCCCTAGTGCCTCTGAGTTCCATCTATTTTAGGATAATGGTATCCTGTGTCTGTACCTATGAACCTCCAGAAATAATCTAATTCATTTTAAGTAAGCATTTCTTATTCATCCATTACATGCTGAGCACCGGGCTGCACTCAGAGGCTTGTTAATCAAGAATATGCCACCGTAGCTGTATCTGTCCAGCTGTCACTGTCCTGCCGGGAGGACGCGCATCATTCTAAATAATCCAACAAGGAACACAGTGCAGGGAATCGGTTTTAAATGTGTTTTAATACGTATATGTAAAACTGATTCACTGTGTTATAAAGCAGAAACTAACACTCCATTGTAAAGCAATTAAAAAAAAGTGTTTTAAAGTCTGGAAGGGCAAAAGGAATAAGGATATGAACGGGAGGCTAGGAGAACAAGAGAAAAAAGAGAATTGTCACCCGGATATCAGAGAGCTGGTCTGGAAATCCCAAGCCCACACTAGGTGCTGGGCTACTTGAGGTATGCTCACTGCCGCTGGGGGAAAGCGTCGATTGCTTAGGTCAGGGTCCCACTGATACTGCTGAAAACACCTCCGCGTGGGAACCTCCAGATGCCTGTAGTCCCTTAGCCACGTGCCAGTGCCGCTGCCACTGTGCCCAGGGGGTCCCTCATGTTCCTGTGTGCCTTGCTGGGTAGGCCAAGGAGGGAAGGCCTTGACAACCAAAACAAATATGGCGACGTCCACGCAATGTGTTGTGTCTGGACTTGCCAGATTTAACAAATAAAAATACTGATTTAGGGTTTCCCTGGTGGCGCAGTGGTTGAGAGTCCACCTGCCGATGCAGGGGACGCGGGTTCGTGCCCCGGTCCAGGAAGATCCCACATGCTGCGGAGCGGTTGGTCCCGTGAGCCATGGCCGCTGAGCCTGCGCGTCCGGAGCCTGTGCTCCGCAACGGGAGAGGCCGCAACGGTGAGAGGCCCGCGTACCGCAAAAAAAAAAAAAAAAAAAATGCCAAGGCAGAAGTCACTTTTTTCCCCCCATGTTTCCTCCTTGCAACCAATCTCAACCCCGAAAATTTCCATTCACTACATCTCTTTCCTGACTCCAAAGTGTATACAGATACACATATATATACATAGCTACACACATTTTTAAAAAGAAAAAAGGAATCCTGCTATTCAAAATGATTGCATCTTACTTTTATATTATTTAATAATATATCTGGAATGAATACTATATCTGAGATGAATCAGGATGTCTAGATCTACTTTGGCCACTTTTTAAAAAAATTGTTATTGGGGTGTAATTGATTAACGATGTTGTGTAAGTTTCAGATGTACAGCAAATTGAATCTGTTATACAAAAACATACATCCACTCATTTTTAGATTCTTTTCCCATGTAGTACTTTGGCCACTTTTAATGGCACACACTATAACTTATTCAAAACTCCTCCATAAACGGGCAACTAGGTGGTTTCCACTGTTTTGCTATCATAAGCTAGGCTGCAACAAACTGTCTTACGTACATATGTCTTTACATAATAGCGATATTATTTCTAAAAACATAGATTCCTTGAAGTGATACTGCTGAGTCCGAATACAGACCTGTCTTTAACTGTCTACTGTTTGAAAAAAAAAATGTGTTTATCAGGGGTATTTTCTTTTTATTTTATGTACACCTGTATTGCTTAAATTTTTGTAATGAGCGCATAATTTTAATAATAAATAAAACCTCTTTAAAAGAATATAAGGTATAAAAGCCTTTGATCACTTTGGGTCATTCCCTGTAAATCTTTCTTCCCAGAAATACTCTCTGCTATTCAGACTTCTCAATCGAAGCATGTGCACGTGTGTGAGAGCAGGATTTGTCTGGTTGCTTTGTTGATTGGTTGGATCATTGTTTGTTTGGCTTGTTAGGTCTGAGGGAGGGGCTTCTACTGGCTCTTTGTACGTAGGTATGATAACATCTTGCAATCCAAGGAGAGATTTCTACACAAAACTGCAAAAGGACCTGTGCTGTCAAACTCCAAATCCTGTTTTAGAACATCAGATCCATTTCTTCCTGCTCTGGCTTTTGGTATCAGTCCTTTACCATAATCAATCATGGACATATAGGGCTGCAACATCACTTGCTCCTTGATACATAAGTGTACAGATCTCAGAGGACAGGAAAGACACTAAAGATCCAGTTTGCTGAACCAAATCTGTATCTGCCCTGGCCTACCCATTGACAATGTGAATGGCTACACAGCCAAGAAGATTGCTGGTATCCCTACAGCGTGTGATTGGTTTTGTTGAAGCAATCCAATTGATGCAACCATTTCAAGTATTAATTCATTGCCCAGAGCTTGCCCATTATAATTATTTAAAAGTAAATGAATTAGAAATCATTCAGCCTGAACTTCAGTCCAATGGGAGACTCACACACAGAAAAGAACTAATTTTATTTCCTAATGGAGTAGCAATGAGACAATAATAATCCTTTGACCTTAAATATAGAGTCTCAGGACAGGAAGTCAAGACCCGTACCGAATGAACAGGCTCCCAACCCTGAAACCTCCTGGTGAAAACCAAAACTAGTTTTAATAAAACTGTGTGCTCGACTTATTCTATTATCGATAGACTAGTATGTCTCTTGCCAGAAGGACACCTTTCACAGTCTCAAATCTGCAGTCTGGCTATTTCTAGGTGCACCACTGCAATATCACTGACTCCCCTGATGCATTCCACAAAACCAAAGAGGCAGTTAAATTAAATTACGAAGCTTAGTTTTCTTATTCCTGGCCTCCTAGCATTACCCAGAAAGGCATCTACTTCCATTAGAGAATACTCAACTATAAATCTCGCCCCAAAATGCATTTGCATGTGGCTCTGTAGTCACTGATGGGTCCCAGGGGCTTCCTCAAAATTACCCTCCACTCTTGTCTATATTCCAGTGCTCTGCCTTGCGCTGCCTGAGGATGGGGCTTGATAGCAAGAGGGGCATATCCACAGAGGGGACGGAAGGGAGGGAACACGGTCCGAGGAAGGAAGACGATCCTGTCCTCACAACCAGCTCATAAAAGAAGGAGATGGAGGCTGTCATTTTTCCAGGGGAACTCGTGCCTAAGCCCCTGACCCACAGGAATGCAGTAAAGACCCATCAGTTTTATCCGCAAAGCTTTCTGGGACTTGCCCCACGGTGAATTGGTGCCATGGTTAGATGGCGCCTTAATTAGAATCTAGCTGTTGTAACAGTCCTGGTTCAGTGATGATCTGACAAAGTGTCACAAAAAGAGACAGACTTTATCGTTTGCTTGAAATTTTGTTTTTGCCTAGGGACATCTGGCAGCAATCATAACTTACTCATTTGGACTGAATGAATGGTGTCTTATTTCCTCCCCTATGTGCAAATCCTCAAGTATGGCCATTAGAGGAGGCTGAGTTCTCGCATGTCATCCGATGCTGCTCTGTGCCAAGAAAGTCTCGTTCTCTATTTTTAAGCTCTAAGAACAATCCCATTTTAGGATATTTTTATCTGGACTAGCTTTTCAGTAATTTGCATCACCTGTTTGCCTTTAAAAATGATTTATCTTCTTTCCACATTGGTCACCTTTCTGGATCTCCTGGTGGAATGTTCTTGGGTCTCTATCAAATATTACTGCTCGGGCTTCCCTGGTGGCGCAGTGGTTGAGAGTCCGCCTGCCGATGCAGGGGACACAGGTTCGTGCCCCGGTCCGGGAAGATCCCACATGCCGCCAAGCAACTAAGTCCATGCGCCACAACTACTGAGCCTGCGTGCCACAACTACTGAAGCCCGCATGCCTAGAGCCCGTGCTCTGCAACAAAGAGTAGCCCCTGCTCGCCGCAACTAGAGAAAGCCTGCGCGCAGCAACGAGGACCCAACGCAGCCAAAACTAAATAAATAAATTTTTAAAAAAAGAAGAAGGAGGAAGCAGCCTTCATCCTTACTGAAGGAACAAGCTACAAAGAATGTCAGTGGTTCTCAACCTTGGCAGCCCATTAGAATCGCCTGGAAAGCTTTTTAAACTCCCAAAGCTCCAAAGGTGACATGCATGTGATTTCATTTAAATGATATTCTTAAAAGAGGGCTGGGGAGACTACAGGGACAGATCAGTGGTTGCCAGGGTCTGGGGCTGAGCGGGGAGCTGAGGGTCTGACCTCAAAAAATGAACCAGGGAAATTTGGGGGTTGTTAGAATTGTTCTGTATCCTGATTGTGGTGGTGTAACAAGAGTCTAGGCATGTGTTTAAACTCGAAAGGAGAAAGGTACGTCCCCCCAAAAGAGTGAATACCGCTGTATATATTTTTTCTTAAATCCCAATGCCCAGGCTATATCCAGACTAATTAATTCAGAATTTCTGGGTGGGACCCAGGCATCCAAACCTTTGAAAGCTCTTCTGTGGTTTCCTGTGTGTAGTCAAGGTTGAGAAACACTCATCTACGTGAGTCATGTTTGATTGACATGGAAAGTTGCTGCTTTGTCAGTAGCTGATTCCCCACTTCCCAGAGGCAAACTCCATCAGTCAGAACCCTCCCGCCTCAGGTTTGGGTGGGAGGTAGGTTTGTATGATTTGATTCTCAAAGAGATGCTTTTCCTCGTGGATAGTGCGCATCTCTGTCTCTGGGACCCCTTCCCGATGCCCAGAAGTAGTCCCACGAGACATAGAAGGGACTGAGGTCCAGGGTTTCTGGACTATTGCAAATTCACTCTGGCCCCTCCCCCAACCACAGAACGTAAAAGACATTAAAAAGTTGGCACACGTGATCAGAAAGAGGCAAGGGTTCCATGATGGTGCATTTTATGTGTCAACTTGACTGGGCCACAAGGTGCCCAAATATTACTCTGGGTGTCTCTGCCAGGGTGTCTTTGGATGAGATTAACATTTGAATCAGTAGCCTGAGTACAGCAGGTTGCCCTCCGTAACGTGAGTCCAATCAGTTGAAGGTCTCACTAGAACACAAAAGCCCATCCTCTCATGAGTAAGAATTCCTCCTGCCTGTCTGTGTTCAAAGTGGGACATTGGCTTTTTCCTGCCCTTCACACTCAAAATGAAACATCAGCTCTTCCTGGATCTCAAGCCTCTCAGCCTATTGGCCTGCCATTCTAGCACTACACCAATAGCTCTACTGGTTGTCAGGTCTTCAGACTTGGACTGGAATTATACCCTTGTCTCTCCTGGCTCTCTATTTGTTGACTCACCTGCAGATCCTGGGACTTGTCAGCCTCCATAATTGCACGAGCCAATTATGTCTATGTATGTATATGTGTTTATGTAAATGTACGTAGGCGTATGTGTGTCTATCTATAAGTATGTGTGTATGTGTATATGTGTACGTATGTCTACGTGCCCATATGTATATATCCTATTCTATTGGTTCTGCTTCTCTGGAGAACCCTGACTCATACAGATTTCTTAAAATTCACAGCCACTGGCCAGAGAGGCCTAAGCTGCACCAGTTTAATGGTAACGAGAAGCCACTGACCTGGACCTTTCCAGAAAAACTACAGAAAACTTAAATTCCCTGTCTCTTATGCACTTCTGTTTCAAGGCTCCACCTTCAATCCCCAGAATATGGACCTCAGTTCCTTGTACTGCCTTACAGACCACTGCTCCAGAAAGGAGAGCACCAAGGAGAGGAAGGAAGGCTTCTCACAGCTTCTTCCTAGAACACGGTGAACATATCCTCCTTAGAACAAACTCAGGAAGGTCAGTTCACTCAGATCTTTGATTATTGCTTCTATTTCCATTGTTTTGTTTCCTCCTTGGGAACATCTGAAATTCTGAAGCTGGCACTCCCTTTTCTATCTTCAATTGCTATTATCCACTCCCACACCATCTTGGTTAAAAGTCCTTGTACTTTTCCTCTGCATTCTGGAAGAGATTATGACATGTGTTCTCCACTTCAGTGCTTCCATTGATTTCTATCCACCCTGCAGTTTACTGCTTCAATGTGGATAACAATTCAGCTGCTGCCTTTTTAATTCCCTGGCAATTGTCCCTTAATTTACCCAACTGCCTTCTTGTTTGATCCTCTTATGTTTTCATGGCAGCACCTTCTTTTATACATTTCTATCCCTTCACCATTGAAGGCATGTCTTCCTGCATCTTCTTATGCAAATGATACACTAAAATGTGCTTCTACTTCTGCAATAGGTCGTTTCAGACTTTACTCTTCCACTGAATATTCAAAAAGATGCTCCCTCTCCTTTCTTTTGAGGGAGGATTTCATAAGCCCTATGATGAAATGTTTTCTGTTGACTTAACCAATAAAGAAAAGATATCCATCTGGACTCAGTATTTACCAAAATTCAAGGTGTGTGGACTGTCCTTGCCCTGAAATCTCTCCACTAGGGTGATGACGATTTTATTCTCAAATATATGGCTGGAGAGCGGTTGATATATTCAGCTTCTGGATCAATTTTCACGTCCAGGAAGCTTTTATCTGATACAATTGTGTTAAGCTAAAATGTTATCAAATTTTACTTCCAGTACCTGACTCTCTGATGCTGTGAATAGATGAAACGCTTATAAAACTACAATTCCCAAAGTGTGCTACTATCAAGTTCTCTTAGTCTCTGACGCCCACATAGAGTGTTTAATTATGGGGAGTAAGAGAGGGAGTTTAAACTTCTCACGATGCAATGCAACCTTGCCATCTCCCTCCCTCTTCTTTGCACAAGGTTAGTGGAGGTAAAAAAAAAAGATCAAGCTAGGATGAGGGTGCCTCTAAAAACAGTAGCCACTCAGTGTAACAGTTTTCATTTTTTCTGTCTTTGACTAGATAATAAACATCCACTCTGGGTCTGGCACTCTTGGCGGATGATGAGGATGCAATAGCAAAACAAAGTTTCTCCCTCAAGGAAATTACATTCTAGTGGGTACAGAGTGGATGACCAGCCCAAGAAATTGGTCAGGTGAGTGAGGGGTTAGAAAATGATGAAGGACTTAAGGATTTAGGGAAGACATTTCATAAATTGAGTGTTGTCAGCCCTTTTTCCTCCAGAATAAATATTATATAGAATCCCAATATAGGGGCAGGACAGGAATAAAGATGCAGACCTAGAGAATGGACTTGAGGACACGGGGAGGGGGAAGGGAAAGCTGGGACGAAGTGAGACAGTGGCATGGACATATATACTCTACCAAATGTAAAGTAGATAGCTGGTGGGAAGCAGCTACATAGCACAGGGAGATGAGCTTGGTGCTTTGTGACCACCTAGAGGAGTGGGATAGGGAGGGTGGGAGGGAGATGCAAGAGGGAGGGGATGAGGGGATATGGGGATATGTGTATGCATATGGCTGATTCATTTTGTTGTACAACAGAAACTAACACAACACTGTAAAGCAATTATACGCCAATAAAGAAGTTAAAAAAAGAATCCCAATATAGAAAACACAAAATATCTAGTTAAAATGGAGCGCTCAGCTTCCTTTTGACCCCTCCTGGGACCCCAGGGTATGTCCACAGACCCTAGAGCTTCAAGGGACACAGCTGGAAAACCACTAAAATGAGTCCATGAGGCGCATTTTCAATATTTTAGTGTTATTTTTTATTTTTAAGCAATCAATAGCCATTCAGAATGGACCCAATTCCTAAAGTGAATGAAAAACCTGGGGAATATCATTTTGATTTCAAAAAAAAGTGAGAAAATTTTAATTTAATAAAACTATTTTGCCTACAAGGCTTATAAACTGACAGTTTCAAATGGTAGCAATTGTGAAAAGAAATCTCCAAATTGTTCAAACCGTGGTCTCACTGCTGGAATAAAGAGGTGGACTTCTAAAGTGAGCCCTTTGAGAGAAAGCACTTATTTGAATGAATGATCTCTGATATGTTTATTAAAAACCAGCCCCATTGCTTAAAGAAATAGTGTCAAGTGGTGGGGAAAACAAACGTGTGTTCAGACACACCTGAGTTTGGAGCCCAGGTCTGTCCCATGATAGGTACTTATGTAACCACAGGCAAGATACCTAATGTCTCTGAGCCTAAGTTTTCTCATCTGTAAAATGGGAGTAAAGAGACATTTCATGTAAGAGGAAATACGCATAGCCAAAAAACATGTGGAGAAATTCAGCATCATCTTGTTCAGGGAAATGTAAATCAAGGTTACAGTGAGATGCCATTTTGCCCCAATTTGGTAAGAAAAAAATGTAAAAGTCTGACAATACCAAATGTTGGAAAGCACAGGAAACCATTACATTTCTTACAGATTAATCATAGATACAAAAATTTGTGCAAATATATTGAAACAGTTTGTTGTGATCTTCTAAAGTTGAATATTTAGGGACTTCCCTGGTGGCGCAGTGGTTAAGAATCCGCCTGCCAATGCAGGGGACACGGGTTCGAGCCCTGGTCTGGGAAGATCCCACATGCTGCAGAGCAACTAAGCCCGTGAGCCACAACTACTGAGCCCGCGTGCCACAACTACTGAAACCCGTGCGCCTAGAGCCCGTGCTCCGCAACAAGAGAAGCCACCACAATGAGAAGCCCGCGCACAGCAACAGAGTAGCCCCCGCTCGCCACAACTAGAGAAAGACCGCATGCAGCAACGAAAACCCAACACAGCCAACAATAAATAACTAAATAAAAAATTTTTTAAATAGATTCAAACAAAGTATATTAACTACCGCAACTCAAACAGCCTGTCAAATCAATTGGTACAGGTCCAGGCCCAGGAAGAGAAAGATACAGGATGAACGAAAGATGAGTAAGTGAATACAGGCGGAACCAAGGGGGAAAATGGAAACATTCAGGCACTTGTGAGGAAAAGTGAGAAGCCTGGTTTTACTGCAGAAGAGGACTGTGAAATTAGGAAGGAGTGAGCCCCTGGAGCAGAGGGAAGGAAGTAGACCAAAGGGCACTGCAGACAAAATATGCCTCGGTTATCATTCTGTAAATGGGATGGGGGTGGCCCACACACAGCACATGGACCACTGGCACACTGTCTCTCTCTCTCCCAGAAACACACAAACACACACACATACACACACACACACACAGTTACACACAATGCAACTCTCTTAGACGACCCCCAAGCAGAATAAAATCTGTCTGCAGAAGTTCATGTTCCCCAAGACTAGAAAAGTGCACAATGATATTTTATTTCTTCAAGATAGTCCCCAGGGCTTCCCTGGTGGCGCAGTGGTTGAGAGTCTGCTGCCGATGCAGGGGACACGGGTTCGTGCCCCGGTCCGGGAAGATCCCACATGCCGCGGAGCAACTAGGCCCGTGAGCCATGGCCGCTGAGCCTGCGCGTCCGGAGCCTCTGCTCCGCAACGGGAGAGGCCACAACAGTGAGAGGCCTGCGTACCGCGATGAAGAGTGTACCCCGCTTGCCACAACTAGAGAAAGCCCTCGCACAGAAATGAAGACCCAACACAGAATAAATAAATTAATTAATTAATAAACTCCTACCCCCAACATCTTCTTTAAAAAAAAAAAAAAGAAATACTGTAACAAATTCAATGAAGACTTTTAAAAAATGGTCCACATCAAAAAAAAAATCTTAAAATTAATAAATAAATAATAAAAATTTTTTAAAGATAGTCCCCAATGGATATGGAAGCTATTTCAGTCACTAATTCAGTCTTTCAATCAGTTTTGCGATGTACTGACTATTTATTATAAAAATATCACTATTCAACTAGCTGAAGTATGCACATAAGGAAGGGCGTGTAGCACCTGACTCACAGTAGATGGGACAGCAAACAGGAGGAGAAGGAAGAGGAGAGGAAGGAATCCTCACATCCTGCTGGTGAAAGAGGAAGCTGATTTAATCTTTGTTTGTTTGTTTTGCGGTACGCGGGCCTCTCACCATTGCGGCCTCTCCCGTTGCGGAGCACAGGCTCCGGACGCGCAGGCTCAGCGGCCATGGCTCACGGGCCTAGTTGCTCTGTGGCATGTGGGATCTTCCCGGACCGGGGCACGAACCCGTATCCCCTGCATCAGCAGGCAGACTCTCAACCACTGCGCCACCAGGGAAGCCCCTGATTTAATCTCTTTGGAAGATAGTTTGTCATTATCTAATAAGTTTAAGATACATACACCCTACGACCCCAAAATTCCACTCCTGAGTAATTACTCTACGAAAATTCATGTTTGTGTGCTCCAGAATATGGTCATAATAGCATCATAGTTAGTGACAGCCCCAAACTGGAAACGAAGTGCCCACAAAAGAATAGCTAAATTGTGCGTGTTACTCCAATGGAATACTATACAGCAATGAAAATGAAGGAACTACAGCTACACACAGCAAACATGACATGGATGCATCTCAAAAACATAATGTTGAACAAAACAAAAAGATTCGTTCTGTACAATTCCATTTACACAGTTCAAAATCAGGAAAAACCAAATTAATCTTAGGGATGTATACATAGGTGGTAAATCATAAAGCAAAACATGATCCATGTGCTGGTTAATCCTATGTGTCAACCTGGTTAGGATACGGTACCCAGATATTTAATCAAACACCAGTCTAGATGTTGCTGTGAAGGCATTTCTTAGATGCGATTAACATTTCAATCAGTAGACTTTGACTAAAGCAGACTACTCTTCATAATGTGGGTGGGCTTCATCCAATCCATTGAAGACCTTAAGGGGACAAGACTGAGGTCCCCAAAGGAAGAAGGAAGTCTGCCTCTAGACTCAAGCTGCAACATCAGCTCTCCCCTGCATCTCAGCCTGCGGTCCTGCCCTGCCGTTCTGGGACTTGCCAGTTCCCATGACTGCATCTTAAATCTCTCTCAGTCTTTCTTTCTCTCTCACTCTCATTCTCTAAACATGGATGTATGTGTGTGTCCTATGGATTCTGTTTCTTTGGAGAACTCTAATGCAACCATCTAGAACGGGACTTTGGATCGTTAGGAATATTCTGTGACTTGTCCTAGGTGGTAATTACATAGATGTCCCCTCCTCAATAATGCATTTAGCTGTACATTTATGTTTTATGTACTAGTCTGTACATGTATTATATTTTACAATTTTAAAAAAGGATTTATAAGAGTCTTGCTTTCCTAGCTAGCATTGAGAGGTTCACAAAGAAATGCAAGATACTGCGTCTGGCATCAAAGGACATGCTTTGCAGCTGGGTGGCTGGGGAGTCATGATAAAATACCCAGATATCTCCATGTCATATTTTCTTCCAGGGATTTATCTTTGACTCATCTCATTCTCTAAAAACTCAAGTGTCCTTCCTTTGAATCCCTACCATACCTTATCTACACCTCTTTCTACCTTTTCCTGTCTCCTCGTTAGACTATAAGCTCTTTAAGAAAAAGATTTATATCGCTTTCATTTTCGCATCCACTTTTGAGCACAGGATACTTGCCGAACAGTGGGAATACCTACAGGGATGGGGCAGAACATACGAACTGAGAGGTAGAACAAAGCTGGTCGAACACACAAAGCCAGGCGGGGAGACCTGATTCTCTAAGAAACAAGAACCAGTTGTTATTTTCTTATTCTTTTTACTTTACATGAAGCCCCTACTTTCAGAAAGGGAAACCTGCAAACTCCAGTTCTCCATGCGGTGAGATTCTTCATTACTAAAAGATCTAAATTCTATGTTAATGCAGTTCCAAAGCTACTGATGAAAGCTCCTCAAACACTTAGATTTGCTCTTTTTGGAGGGGAAGGGTTCAGCCAAGGAGAAATATAATTGTTACTAAGGCATTAATGGAGTACTTTAAAACAGAGAAATGATTGTCTTAGAATTATAGCTTTTAGTTTTTGTCATGTAAGGTTGGGACCCAGGCTCTTACATTAAATTATTGGACACAAGACACAAACGTTAAGACCTCAAAATTGGTTAGATTGAGTTTTGTCCACAGAGCTAACTAATACTTTTCAGTTCTTTAAATGGTTATTTGGACATCAAGTAGACTTAACAACTAACAATTTAGGTTTTCACTTTCTGTGCTCCTGAGTTAATGCATTCAGTGTCTAGAAAAATTAATAACCTTTATGCTAATGTCAGTAACACCACAGAGAGATGCCAACATTTGAGGAATATGTTGGCCCATAATTTCAGTCATTTCTATGCCACTGTCCTCTCTGAAAACTTCTTCATTGCTTTTCTTTTTCTTTATATATCCATGGACTCCTAATGCAGCTTTCTTAACTCTATAGCTTTTTTCTTTTAGTTTATTACATTCAAAACAGAAAGATAAAGCAGCCCTCCATAATTGAATCCTGTGTTAACAGCAAAAAAATGGAATTAAGAAAAAGTAGAGAAGATGGGAAATAAGGAAAGCGTCTGAACAAATGGTTGAAATTGTGGGCAATTTTCCAGCTTGATCTATGCTGCTCTTAATTGCCAATTCCCAGGAGCTTCTTCTGCTTGTTCTTTAATAAGAGAGGGAATGATCTATGCTTTGACCCAGAGTGAACTTGAAATGATGGATGGTACGAGCATTCAACAATGATGCTCTGTGTGTGCAAAGGAAACGTCTCTTGCCTGGGCTGAAAGCTTAGCTCACTTGGTTTGTAATTCCCGTAAACCCCAGAGCCCATGCTCGGTGTGCATTTGAATGTCATAGTGTCACTTCACCTATTTTCAAGGACGATGCTTGTTGTAAACTCTTTGTCCTGGAATTCATAGAAAATGTTTCATACTTCAATGCAAAACCAAGGGAGAAACACATTTGGAGGTCATTTTTCGAAGCTAAGGTGTTGTAATAGCACGTGTCCCCTTATGTAAAAGTTAAATATCTTATGAAAAAAATTATAACTATGTAAAAGCACACTCCCTCTTATCCTACCACACGGAGATAACCACTGTTAATTTGTGCATGTGTGTTATTCCAATGCATTGTAGGTGAGGGTGTTATGCACTGAATGTGTGTTCCCCCAAAATTTATATGTCGAAGTCCTAATCCCCAATGTGAGGGTGTCAGGAGGTGAGGCCTTTGGGAGGTGATTAGGGTTAGATGAGGTCATGAGGACTGAGCCCCCGTAACGGGATTAGTGTCCTCACAAGAAGAGGGAGAGACTACAGCTCTCTTTCTCTCTCTCCCCGTGTGCACACAGAAGATGTCATGGAAGGACACAGCCAGAAGGCAGCTGTCTACAAGCCAGGAACCAGGTTTCACCAAGAACCTAATCAGCCAGCACCTTGATCTTGGACTTTCAGCCACCAGAAGTGTAAGAAATAAATTTCTGTTGTTTAAACCACCCAGTCTATGGTATTTTGTTATGGCTTCCTGAGCAGACTAAAACAGGCATGTATTTTTTAATGTGGGCCATAGGTTTTCCATCCCTCTCACTCCTAGCTTTCTTTTTTGACTTTTCCTGGGTGTGAAATGCTCTATAAAAAGAGAAAGGTTTGTCTAAGAGATACTCTTCTCTATAGCAAAGTGGTTAAAAGCAAGGTCTCTAGTCTGTTTGCGTTCAAATCTACCATTTACTAGCTCTGCGATACCAGACAAGCTACTTAACCTCTCTGTGCCTCAGTTTCCTCAACTAAAATAGGATGTGTACTGTAACTACTTCAAAGGGCTCTTGTAAGGATTAAATTAGTAAATACATATATTGTACTTAGAATGTCTGCTATACGGTAACCACTCTGTTAAGAATTCACAGCTATTATTCCTATTACTACAATGGAGTTACTGGATGGAGTGCCACGAGCATGAAGCTGAAACTTGAGGAGGAGGTCAGAGAGCCAGAGGAGAATCTGGGCAGAAGAGAAAAGAAGAGATACCAGAGAGAGAAAGGTACTCCAAGGCAGCCACCTGACTCCGTAAGGACTAAAAAGCCATATAAAAGAGAAGTTGCCCTCAGCCCAGCCTGGAACGGAACTTTTTGGTATGATATAATTCAAACTCATTCTGAAAAGAAATTTCTGATCTAATGCTTGAGCAATTTTCTGAGAAACTTTAAAGGAATTAAGACTTGTTCTGGGAAACCATGCTTTGCGCTGTCAGTCAAGAGTGTAGAGGTCCTGCATCCCTGGGTGCATGGTAAAGTCCCAGGTTCACTTCAGTATAATCAATAATTGTGTGCCTCTGCTCTCTCAAACCGTACCAGCTGGGACGATGAACACTTCGGACAAGTATCCCTTTCTTTATATATAGTGTAACTTTTGTGTATAGTTTAACAATGATTAGCTAACCATTCTCTTTTCCTTTAAACGTGTCTCCCCCAAAATGAACTCTTAGAATATATTAATTAGTCTTCTCCTTTGCAGCAAGATTAAAATAAAACCCTGACACATGTTCCTAAATGAGCTGCCAGAAAATATGTTTACTTGATAACAACTTGATAGGTAAGAGAAAAGGTGTCTGGTCTCATCTTCTTGTACCCTTGTGATCTGTTAGAAATAAGTTTGTTAACAGCAAAGAATAATTGGAATTTGAAACTAAAAATACAATAGTATTTACATTAGCACCAAAAAAGTACAATACCTAGGTATAATTCTAAAATATATATACAAGATCTTAGGTATAATTCTAAAAAAATATATATACAAGACCTATATGAAGAAACTACAAAGCTCTGATGAAAGAAATCTAAGAGGAACTAAGTAATTGGAGAGATATTGCATGTTGGTGAATAGAAAGATTCGCTATTGTCAAGAGGTCAGTTCTTTCCAACTTCATCTATAGATTCAATGCAATCACAATCAAAACCCCAGAAAACTATTTTGTGGCTACTGATGAACTGATTCTCAATTTTATATGGAGAGGCAACAGACACAAAATAGCCAACACAATACTGAAGAAGAACAAAGTCAGAGGGCTGACACTACTTGACTTTAAGATTTACTAAAAGCTACAGTAATCAAGACTGTGTGGTACTGATGAAAGAATAAAACAGATCAATGGAACAGAATAGAGAGCCCAGAAATAGACCCACATAATTATAGTCAACCGATCTTTGACAAAAGAGCAAAGATAATTCAATGAAGAAATGATGGTCTTTTCAACAAATGGTGATGAAACTACTGGACTTGCAGATGCGAAGGAAAAAAAAAAACAAACATCTAGACAGACACATCTTTCACAAAACTTAGCTCAAACGGATCATAGTCCTAAATGTAAAACACAAAGCTGTAAAACTCCCAGAAAATAACACAGGAGAAGGTCTAGGGGATCTTGGGTTTGGTGATGACTTTCTTTTTTTCTTTTTTTTTTGGCTGTGCAGCATGGCATGCGGGATCCTAGTTCCCCAACCAGGGATCAAACCCGTGCCCCCTGCAGTGGCAGTGCAGAGTCCTAAGCACTGGACCACCAGGAAATTCCTGGTGATGACTTTTTAGATACAATATGAAGAGCGCAACCCATGAAAGAAAAAATTGATAATTTGACTTCATTAAAATTAAAAACTTCGGCTCCACAGAAGACATTGTTCAGGGAATGAAATAAGTCACAGGCTGGGAGAAAATATTTGCAAAACACATACTTGATAAGGGATGGTATCCAAAATATACAGAGAAATCTTAAAACTCAACAGTAAAAAAAAAAAAAAACAAGCACCAAATTAAGAAATGGGCAACAGACATCTCACCAAAGAAAAAAAGAAAATATACAGATGGTAAATAAGCATATGAAGCAATATCATATGTCATTAATGAATTGCAAATTAATTAGATCAGTAAGATACCACTAACATACCTATTAGAGTGGCCAAAATCCAAAACACTAAAACACCAAATGTTGGCAAAGATGTGGAGCAATAGGAAATCTCATTCATTGTTGGTGGGAATCAAAATGGTTCAAGCCCTTTGGAAGACAGTTTGGTGGTTTCTTGCAAAACTAAACATACTCTTACCATACAATCTAGTAATCACACTCCTTGATATTTACCCAAATGAGCTGAAAATATGTCTACACAAAAACCTGCACATGGATGTTTACAGCAGTTTTGTTCATAACTGCCGAAACTTGGAACCAACCAAGATGCCCTCCAGTAGATGAATGAACAAACTGTGATACATCCAGTCAATGGATTATTATTCAGCAATTAAAAGAAATGAGATATCAAGCCACAGAAAGACATGGAGGGACCTTAAATGCATACTGCTAAGTGAAAGGGGCCAGTCTGAACAGCTACATACTGTATGATTCCAAGTATATGACATTCTGGAAAAGGCAAAACTATTGAGACAGTAAAAAGATGAGTAATCGCTAGGGGATCAGGGAGAAGGAGAAAAGGAGGAGTAAGCGGAGCACAGGAGATTTGAGGACAGTGAAACTACTCTGTAGTTATGGTACTCTGTACCGTAATGGTGGACGCATGACATTATTCGTTTGTCAAAACTCATAGAATCTAAGCTCAAAGAGTGAACCCTGACGTAAACTATGGATTTTATTTAATAATAGAGTATTACTATTGGCTAATCAGTTGTAACAAATGTACCACACTGATGGAAAATGTTAATAATAGGGGAAACTGGGGCATGGGGGTGAATGGGCCTATGGGAACTCTCTGTGCTTTCTGTTCATTTTTCTATAAATTAAAAGTACTCTAAAAAGTAGTCGGGGGAGCTTCCCTGGTGGCGCAGTGGTTGAGAGTCCGCCTGCCAATGCAGGGGACAAGGGTTCGTGCCCCGGTCCGGGAAGATCCCACATACCGCGGAGCGGCTGGGTCCGTGAGCCATGGCCGCTGAGCCTGTGCGTCCGGAGCCTGTGCTCCGCAACGGGAGAGGCCACAACAGTGAGAGGCCCGCGTACCGCAAAAAAAAAAAAAAAAAAAAAAAAAAAGTAGTCGGGAATTCGGTGGAGCTCGAGTGGTTAAGATGCGGCGCTTTCACTGCTGTGGCCTGGGTTCAATCCCTGGTGAGGGAATTAAGATCCTGCAAGCCACGCAGCGCAACAATAAAAAGTAAATAAATTTTTTAAATAAAATTAAAAATTGTTTATTAAATTATCTTTAAGTTTGTTTTCTTTCTGACAATGAACTGAGCCTGCACACCCTTCCAAAGGGGTCTTTTTTTTGCATAAATAAAAAATTAAATGAACAACAAAGATTCATGTTATCAGTACTTTTGTAAACTTTATCTTTTTTGTAACTGTTTATTATGAGCATTTTTCCAAGCTGCTAAATATTCTACAACATTATTTTGGCTATATTGATTTGTGTATATATATACAATAAGTGATAAACCAATTTCCTATTTTAGATATTTAGATTGGTCCCAACAGTTGGTAAAACAGTAACACTGTGATTACATTCTTCCAGTTACGTTCTTTCAAACATGAGTGATTCTTTGGTTAGGATAAGCTCCTAAAAGCAAAACTGTTTGATAAAGTCATACACAGAGTTAAGGCTTTTAATGTTTATTGCCAAATTTCTCTCCAAAAATGTCACAGTTTTCACTTCCACTGGTCTGTTCTCTTGCCAGACTGCATACTACCATTATGTAAAATCAACTAAGGTAAATGAGGAAAATATACCTGATTATTATTCGTTTAATTTTACTACTAATGAGCGTAAATATATTTTAATACATTTTTGGCCATTTAGAAGTCCTTATGATTTTACAGAAAGGTACTTTCAGTCAACATATTAAAGGAAATGCTGGCCAGGGATGCAGTTTAATTAAAAAAACAACCCTAAATCTCTCAATCTATAGGCCCATGTGTTTCATAATGGCAATTAATTCAAAGAATGTTTTTAAGTAGAAAAAAAACAAGTGATAGTAATTAATTTTCTTTAAAAAAACTTTAGATTTATAATTTCCCATATTGTTAGTAGCTATCTACTGATAAAAAAGCACAGCACCTATAAAACTTGTCTGTCTAATGTGGGAATGACTAGGAGCAATAATCAGTTTGTTCTATTATGTGATGCCTATGAACATTTTAATCCATTGCAATATGTTTTATATAATTTTAATGAATTTTCTCTTCAGAATGCCAGCTATGGGTTTAAACCTGTGCTATCTAGTGTGTGTATGTGTATATATATATATATATATATATATATATAGCCACTAACTAGAAGTGGTTAATTTCCCATTTCTTTACTATTTTAACATGGTTACTAGAAAAATTTGAGCTACATTTGTGGTTCACATTACACTTCTGTTTGACAGTGCAGGTTTGGGCTATAAACTCAAAAGTAATACCAGTTGACTAGTGAAAGTATAGGTATTTGTATCTATCAACAAATAAAATTACTATTGGAATTTTTTTAAAAAAAGCTTTTTGACACCAGCTGGAAATTTTTTAAATAAGATTTTGTTATACAGCACATCTAGTAGAAAAGAATCAATATACAGGAAGACAATAGAGCAAAGCAAATGCCCCAAAGCAGGAAGGCTACTTCTACATGCTGACATTTTCATTCTCCTGTACCATGCTAAGGTTGTGCTAATTGATTTGAATCAACTATGTTTGCTGTCAATAGCTGGCCTGGATTCCTTGAAGTCTGAAAACCATCACCCAGAATACAGTAGAATGATAAATCTTCCATTTACTTTGAAACTCACCATCCTGCTACCAATAGGCTTACTGCCAAATCCTTAAAGTTTTATGAAGAGAATGGAAGTTCAACAGTAGATAAGAGATTGCAATACATCTTTGAAAGGCGGGAAGTAAATGGAAGTGGGTCGCCAACGAAGCAGAGCTGAGCGTGGATGTCTTGGAACTCAGCCCTGGAAGCCTCAGACTTGCCCTGCAGACTAGGAGGATATGACTGGAAACAGAGCCTTTATGGAAGGTCTGTGTACATGAAAGTTCTCCACCCACCCGCCCTGACAACCACCATAAAGCAAGCAGAGAAAGGGGGTGGCTACAGGCTCCTCCCCAACATACTACCAGAAGACAAGAAGAAAAAACACAACATAAATTAGGGATGCTCTTTTGAAAAATGAGGGACTTCCTTGGTGGTCCAGTCGTTAAGACTTCACGCTTTCACTGCAGGGGGTGAGGTTCGATCCTTCGTTGGGGAACTAACGTCCTGCACACCGTGTCTCGGCGTGGCCAAAAAATTGTTTTTTGTGGTACGCGGGCTTCTCACGGTTGTGGCCTCTCCTGTTGCGGAGCACAGGCTCCGGACGCGCAGGCTCAGCGGCCATGGCTCATGGGCCCAGCCGCTCCGCGGCATGTGGGATCTTCCCGGACCGGGGCACGAACCCGTGTCCCCTACATCAGCAGGCGGACTCTCAACCACTGCGCCACCAGGGAAGCCCCTTTTTTTTAATTAAAATGAACAATCTGCCTGGCTGTCCACCGACTAAGGATAATGACACCATTTGAAGGGCACTTATGTAACGACTGACCTCTTACCCTCCCACCTGGTTAGCAGGTCACCTCCAAATCAATCATTTTATTGCCTCATGTTTAGATATAAGCAAGCAATCAGTGTTTACTGGACATTTAAGGAAAACCTACAACACGAAAAAAGAGACCAAGATAAATGTACTAATTGCAAGATTTCGTGTGACTAGATTCCTTTTACTTCACCTGCTATGAACTCTGAGCACAACTACAAGTTTGCTTGCAAATTCCAGATGAGCAGCCAGTGTTGCTTCTCTAAAGATACACAGAAGGTCAAGATTGACAGTTTCTGCATGTGGAGCCTGGTGATAAAAAATGTCAGCCAGGGCTTCCTTGGTGGCGCAGTGGTTGAGAGTCCGCCTGCCGATGCAGGGGACACGGGTTCGTGCCCCGGTCCGGGAGGATCCCACGTGCCGCGGAGCGGCTGGGCCCGTGAGCCATGGCCACTGAGCCTGCGCGTCCGGAGCCTGTGCTCCGCAACGGGAGAGGCCGCAGCAGTGAGAGGCCCGTGTACCGCAAAAAAAAAAAAAAAAAGGTCAGCCAATTAGGGGTTTCTACTAATACCTGTGACTAGTACAACTGGAGAGCATGTTAGTTTGCTACATACTTTAATGCTTCATTTCATCCACTATGGAGTCAGGGTGGTACTTGCAAAATGTTTGCAAGAACTGGACTCATGTTCGGTTGCTAGCTGCTGCTCATGCTTCAAAGTTTGGGAAAAAACTAAATGCTATTATTCAGAACTCCCCAGGAGAAAACAAAAGTAATTTGGATGTACCTTTGTTGATGCTTGCTCTCACTGGAAGAGGAGCTGTTGTCCGACAAACCTTCATTTCCTTGCTTTAAGGCTCTCATGCGGCTATCATTTTAATCACAGGAAATAGACATGAGATGCTGGTGTGTATTCCTTCACGTTTCAGGGAGAATTAAGCCACCACACTCCCGTGATTAGATTCACATCCCAGGCAGTGGCCCCAACGCATCCCAGCAACTCCTAGAAGAGAACCCAGGCAGAACACTCTTTGACATAAATCACAGTGATATTTTTTCGGATTGGTCTCCTAAGGCAAAAGAAATAAAAGCAAAAATAAACAAGTGGGATCTAATTAAACTTAAAAGATTTTGCAGAGCCAAAAAAACCATTGACAAAACGAAAAGACAACCTACTGAATGGGAGAAAATATTTGCAAATAATATGACTGATAAGGGATTAATATCCAAACTATATAGACACCTCACACAATTCAGTATCAGAAAAGCAAACAACCCAATTAAAAATGGGCAGAAGACCTAAGGAGACATTTTTCCAAAGATATACAGATGGCCAACAGGCACATGAAAACATACTCAACAGTGCTTAATAATCAGAGAAATGCACATCAAAACTACAATGAGATAGCACTCTCATACTGGTTAAAATGACCATCAGCAAAAAGTCTACAAATAACAATTTTATCAAGGTTGTGAAGAAAGGGGAACACTGGTACACTGTTGGTGGGAGTGTAAATTGGTGCAGCTGTTATGCAAAACGGTATGGAGGTTCCTCCAAAAACTAAAAACAGAACTACTATATGATTTAGCAATTCCACCTCTGGATATTTATCCAAAGAAAGAAAGAAAACGAAAACACTAATTCAAAAAAGATACATATGCACCCCAATGTTCACTGCCACATTATTTACAATAGCCAAGATAGGGAAGCAACCTAAGTGTCCATCAATAGATGAATGGATAAAGAAGATATGGTGTGTGTATATATATATATATATAAAATGGAATATTAGCCAAAAACAGAATGAAATTTTGCCGTTTTCCACATGAATGAACCTAGAGGGTATTACGCTAAGTGAAATAAATCAGACAGAGAAAGGCAAATACCATATGATTTCACTTATATGTGGAATCTAAAAGAACAAAACAAACATACAAATGGAATAAAACAGCCACAGATACAGAGAACAAACCATGGAAGTAGGGGGAAAATAGGTGATGAAGAGGTACAAACTTCCAGTAATAAAATAAATGTCATGTGCTATGTTATACATCCGAAACTAATATAATAGTGTAAACCAACTTTATTTCCATTTTAAATTGTTTTTAATTAGTCTGCATCCTAGGCATTGAAAATGATGACTGGGCATTTCTATCAGAGCCCATTATTTTTGAGGGAAGCCAGGGAATGTCATTCTATGGGCTCTTTCAATTCCTTTTTCTTCCCCCTTTTTAGGAATTTATAGAGCTGCTCTATTTGGCTTCCAAAAATAGAACGTGAAGCAAGGAGCTGGTGTGCTTCCTTGACATTTTATACGGAACAATCACAAACCAACTCTTGGATTTACAGTTTAGTATTGGGTATTCTGGAGGTTTCTGTCCGTGCTCAGCATAGCTGTTGTTAACCTGCTTTCAATAAAATGATGAAAACTTCATTAAGTTGGTGCAGACATCACAATCAGGATGCTAATCCATTTGGGGGAGTGGACTTGAAGCAATTAGAATGAGTTCTCAGAAAGAAAAATTGCAAGACACAATCTCCAGTGTCTCGATTCTAATCTTGGAAAGCGAAAGTTTGGATGCTTCATGCTACCTAAGGCCAGAAGGAATGCAATTCATGAGTCACCCCTCCCTTGCAACTGCTAAGAAGAACGTAGTAGCAGTTGTCATATCTTTAGGAAACACTTCATAGTGAGTAGTGAAGGGCATGAATTCGTGAGCATAAAACTTGGCTGCATTTCCACCCTGGCCATACAGCGTTGACAGAGGAAGGTGCTGACCTTGCTATCAGTGCTCAGAACCAGAATCTTTGTGCTTTTAACAGGTTCTCATGGAAAGGTCATGGAATTCACACCGGACACTCCTTTAACACACAGGGGATCCACATAAGAGCAAATGTGGCCCAGTCTGTATCCTTGACTCTGATCAACGCTTATCAAGTTGGAAAGGCCACAGAGAGAAACCCTTCCCCAATAATTAACATTTATAAGTGACCCCCAAGTCCAAGTGTTACAAGTCCTATGGGAAGCATAAGTGTCAATGAAGCAGTTAGTATGTTTCATTGCACTTCAGCTGTAACCATATTCAAGCATTAAACCTTCCAAGGATAGAAACTTCCAAACATTGATTTCTCAGATCTCACTTAAGTGGTAAGGAATCCATTCCAGTTATCCCGTGTGAATGTACTTCCTATGAGCAAAGCAGACTCGTGGCTGATGAAAGGGAACAGTCCATTCACACATTCTAACTAGAACTCACCCCCGACTTGTGTTAGTACTTATGGAAATTCTCAAACATTGGTCTGGATTTCTAGAACGAGAATTTTAGTTCTACTTGTAAGCTCTAGGGATCTACAGGAGCAAACAATTCAATATTAGCTGTTCGACCATTTTAATACCAACACAAAAGTAGTTAGCAAACACATTCCTTGCACTTAAAAGCTAGCTATCTTGAGCATTCAGAGAAATTTCTGAATAATCATTCATGTTACCAAGGACTAGAATCAAAGCTCTGAATCTTGTGCAATCCTCCCTGAAATGTCAAGTAATCCACACCAACAATTATTTGTATTTTTATATTCCACCAAGAAAGAAGTCACAAGACTATGGATTTTCTATCAGGGGAAATAAAAATTAAGCCTACTGCAGGATTGAAAATGTCTTCTTGAGACGGCATTAAATCCAGACCAACACTGCGTTTCCTGCCGACCCACCGGTACTAATGTTATGGTTTGTTGGGTAATACGGAGTTAGTTTCCCATTGCATTTTCCTAACTGTATCACTTTCTCACAGATGCTTAACAACTTCGCTTTCGTTGTCTACGATGTGAATTAAGCATTTGAGCTTATGTGACTTGGGTCTACCTAAATCTCCAAGAGATTGAGATCAAGTATTCCCTGAAGGTCTGATTCTTATAAACAAACTTGGGTTTGCAATAGGAGCTCCAAGGTTTCCAAAATACAAGCGTTAATGGAAAGCACAGGGCCTCAGTTCTCTTTGACGTTGCAAAAAGTGCAAAGAACTCTTACATTTATCTGCCCCAGAAAGTCCATTTGCTACTAACAAACTAGTAACAATGCTATGTGCTATGAGCTTTTAGCAAGAAAAATGTACTTCATCAGAGCCTTACCAACTGTAGACAGAAATATGCAACTATTACTGTTATTGGCTAAGAATTAAAATCAAAGTATTAGCACTTGTGGCCCTCTAGCTTCCCTACACTTAGAGGGATGTACTCCAATTGATCTCTGCCATTCTGCAGCCCATAAAGCAAAGAGGTACATTTTGTTTGTATTTTTAGCCTCACAGCAGGTGCAAGGAAGACATCAACAGCGCTGGACAGACAGCATTCAAAAAAAAAAACTTCCACATGTTGACCTGTATTGTTTGGAGTCAGCTTCAAAGCTCTGGAGCTCCTCCCATACTTTGAAAGGCACACCTGTGGCTTCATCAGGTGTCCTTCAAAAGAAACTGTTTTCAAAACTTTATAGCTTTTCAAATGAAGACATTGGCATATTTTTCTTCCCCATAGTCTTAACTGTGGTGACCCTTCAAAGAAGCCTCTAGACATCACTGTCACCCTCCAAGTAGAGAGCACAGGTGCAAGAGTTGCTCACTCAGTTCTTGGGGAATCACCAAGGAATTGATTCTAGCCTCTTCCTGGAAGCCTGCTTCTGGAAATTGAATTAGTAGAGACAAACATATTTGCGACAGTAAAGCGAAAGTGTTAGTGTACTATTTGATTAGTCATCCTAATGGACACCAACTAAGACACCCCAGGATTGTTATCTTGGCCAAGGAGGAGATTTTAAACCCAGTTATTTCTCTCATCCCAGTAAGCTCAAAACTTTCATGAACCCTTACTAGCTCCCACTATGAACAAAAAGAATGACTGGTATTCATAACAAATATAAATTGTGATCAGCTCCATAAAGGGAGAGAAGTGGGTGATGTGAGAGAGAAACACAGAGAAGAGTCAGGGGTCGGGGAGTAAACTACTGAGGAGGGACAGAGAGCAAACACTGGAATTGCATGATTGACTCTAAAGACACCACTTTCTCCTTCCAAGTCCTTTGCCAGGGAGCAAACAAGGGCGAGCAGGGAGAGCTTCCTGGCAGCAGAAGCGAGGTGTTATCTGCAGTGATGCAGAACAGCACTGCTGCCCTGGCAAGAAGGAATGTTGACAGAGCTTCTAAACATCTCTCATTGCCTAGGACTAGACTCAAGAGCTAGTTAGAGTACAGTAAATTTACCAGCTAGCATTTTTCCTCTTAAAAATTAAAAACTGGGCTTCCCTGGTGGCGCAGTGGTTGAGAGTCCGCCTGCCAATGCAGGGGACACGGGTTCGTGCCCCGGTCCGGGAAGATCCCACATGCCGCGGAGCGGCTGGGCCTGTGAGCCATGGCCTCTGAGCCTGTGCATCCGGAGCCTGTGCTCCGCAACGGGAGAGGCCACAACAGTGAGAGGCCCGCGTACCCCAAAAAAAATAAAAAATAAAAAAACATAAAAACTTTGCCATAGACCGTAGTATGGCTTGAAACACTATGTCTGCGTGCTAATTTAAAACGGAAAATTTTAATTTTGCCATTGTGTAGCTTTGTGTAGCTTTGCACTCCAAAAGCTTACTTGGATTTTTTTTTTCTTGCACTGTTTTGTGTAATGCAAAATCATGATTTTACTGCTACGACAGCATAGATCCTAACATTTATGTATCTTTATTTTCATACTGTATGGTAATTTTAAATTATTAAATAGGCTACTTCACGTATTTCAAATGCAGTTGAGTTGGTTCTATTATTGGACTGTCTGTGCATTGTATGTAGCAAGCATTTTTAATCTATTGCGTACAAGTGGAAAGGGTATTAGAAGTATGTGCTATTATTTAGATAAAGACCTCTTGACACCTAAAAAAAAAAAACAAAACAAGTAAGTACATAAGTTAGTCCGTTCTCCTAAAATTTCAAGGATTTCACTCAAGGTGTTCTGCTTTCTGGATTGTTTCCAAGAACAAGCTTCATAAATAAGGGAAAGAAGGAAGTAATAGACCCTTAGTGAGCCTCAGTCCTGGCCACAGGGTATACAGTTAGAAGCTTCCAAGCATCTTCTGAATGCTTGGGATTGGACCATATGCTGGATTTCCCTCACTCAAAAGAATCCACTCACACAAATCATTAATAATGAAACGGAGTGTACTGAAGATCTCACCAAAAAGACAGTGGAGGGACACGTGTTACATCACACAGCCCACAGCACACTCTCTAAAGTCCTCATTAAAGGTCCTTTGGTGTCCCAGCCCCTGCACCAGTTTGCATTCCCTAAACCACCACCGGGGCCCTCCTGTTCACGGGATCCACCCTCCTAGGGAGGTAGTGAGGCGCCATGTTTTATGAAGTTACATGCTCCAGGGCAGGGGTCCGCACCCCCAGGCCACAGACGGGTACTGGTCCCCAGGCTGTTAGGAACCGGGCCGCACAGCAGGAGGTGAGCGGCCGGCAAGCGAGCGAAGCTTCATGCGCCGTTTCCCATCGCTCGCATTACAGCCTGAACCATCCCCTCCCCGCTCTGTCTGTGGAAAAACTGTCTTCCACGAAACCGGTCCCTGGTGCCAAAAAGGTTGGGGACCACAGCTCTAGGGGACCTCACTTAGGATGCTCACCCCTGGTAGTTTATTTTTCTCAACATATTCAGTACTCTTTCAAACAGGAATTATGGTGCGTGAAACTGTCTTAATTACACCCGTAAAGGCAAACAAGTAATCGAACAGCAAAGAAAATCAGGCACGGTTGTGCAAGCGTCAGCAATAGATAAGCCAGTTTGGAGAGTCAGGGTCACGGTTACAGCCAGCTGCAGCACGTTGGTTCCATGGACAATTAGAGCCCAGTCAGTAACTGGGGGCACCCAGGGAGCTGGACCAAGGCCCCAGGAGAAAGGAGCCCCTCAACATCAGCAAGGGTCAAGGCCCAAGCTAAGAGGAACTTGGAACAGGGACCCAGTTTTGGAAGGGAAATAGAGGCAGAAGCCCAGTCCCAAGGAATTGGAGAAGTTAGAGATGGTGTGACTCAAAGGGTATATAGTTGCCCAGAAGTCGTATGCTGCTGTAAGGTCAAAGTACCAAAGCTTTCATTTCTGAGAGCCTTCCTGCACTAACTCAAAACTAGGACTTTCTAATCCGTAGTTTTATATATACATATATATATATATATATTTTTTTTTTGTGTGTGTGTGTGTGTGTGTGGTACGCAGGCCTCTCACTGTTGTGGCCTCTCTCGTTGCGGAGCACAGGCTCTGGACGCGCAGGCTCAGTGGCCATGGCTCACGGGCCCAGCTGCTTCGCAGCATGTGGGATCCTCCCGGACCCGGGGCACGAACCCGTGTCCCCTGCATCGGCAGGCAGACCCCCAACCACTGCGCCACCGGGGAAGCCCCTATATTATTTTTATAACTAATAACATTTATCATCCAGGTAATTCTCAGAAATTGTCAATCAGAATGACAAGGTTGAGGAATGTCTGTTTTCCACAAGAATGTAAATTACAACTTTTTTTTTCATTTTTTTTTTTATAACTTTTTAACTTCATGGTTTGTGCTCCATTACTAACAGTCAGCATCAAACTGCAGTGTCTCCGGTTATATGCCCAGGTTCGAAAGGACACATGCATCCCAATGTTCATTGCAGCACTATTTACAATAGTCAAGACATGGAAGCAACCTAAGTATACATCAACAGATGAATGGATAAAGAAGATGTGGTTGGTACACATATATACAATGGAATATTATTCAGCCATTAACACAAATGAAATAATGTCATTTGCAGCAACATGGATGGACCTAGATATTATCACACTAAGTGAAATAAGTCAGAAAGAGAAAGACAAATATCATATGATATCACTTATATACGGAATCTAAAAAAAATGATACAGACTTAGAAAACAAACTTGTGATTACCAAAGGGGAAAAAGGCATGGGGAGGGGTAAATTAGGAGTTTGGAATGAACATATACACACTACTACATTTAAAATAGATAACCAACAAGGACCTACTATATAGTACAGGGAACTCTGCTCAATATTCTGTAATACCCTAAATGGGAAAAGTATTTGAAAACAATGGAACCGTCTCTTGGGTTGTTTTTCATCACAACTTTCAATGTCTTTGGTCTAAGATGTTCTATTTTTTCTGATTCTACTTATTTCTCATGTCAGGAAACTAAAGGTGAACTAAACTCCCGCATATGTTTCCTTAGTTTCATTTAATAGAATATTTCACCTTGGTTATTTCCTCCTAATTTTAATTCTTTCTTAGCAAAATGAGACTTAGGGCATATAATGAAATAGTTGTGTATTCAATTTCAGAATGTCTTAAAAATTATTTTTTTGCAAACATCCTAAACTCCCAATAGGAGGAAAATAGGCTAGAAAAGTATATGTCAATATAAAGGACAAGAAAACAGCCATTAAAAGCAACCATTAAGCAGACAACAAAGGAAACGCTGATGATAAACTGTGAAGTAAGAAAAGTAAAATGCTAAATTCTCCTCAGGACATTCTAGAGGCTCAAACACAAAACCTCACCTTGGAGGAAATAGCTTATGCTTCAAACGAAGTTCAGGATTGGGCTAACCTATAGCTGCAGAAACCTGGTAATGTGTGTAGGAGTGGATTGTAAGGATCTCAGGCCAAGAGGACAGAGCATAGCACAGGACTGGGGTAAATGTATTAATATAGGTCAAACCACCAGCGATGCAGGGGTTCACATGTCCGCTACTACAGCTGGAAATGGTTCTAACAGTCTGCTTGGCTGAAACTTGGACTCAGCAGTAGCCTAAGTCTACTGCGATTGGGATTCTAGAACTTTCCTGGCATGATTTAGAGGAAGGAATTCAAAGGGTTCTCGAGGTAGAAATGTTACAGTGGGACATCATACGTAACCTGCGCACCTATCTGCACCCCTTCAACATTCCCCAAGAGGGCTCAGGAGACCCTTCCTCACTAAGGCATTGAGAATTACAGCAGTGAGCAAACACGGGGACCCTCACAAGCCTCTCTGGTGGCTGTCTCCTGGATGCCAGTGTGACAGTGGACGATGCCTCTGCAGAGATGGGCTCCCGGATTGCAGGTGAATCACGCGATCTGAGAACAGCAGAGGCCAATGGCAATACTTACCCGCCAGGGACAAGGTGGGTGCAATTAGAGTGACAGGCAGCAGAAGCGACATGGCAAGTCAGAAGCTTTTGATCTGTACAGGTCTTTGATCCAATGTGGCTCACTGATTAGTGTTTCTAGGGACAGCATCAATGGGCAACCCACTAACAGAGATCTTGGTGCATATAAAAGGAAAAACTCCAGATCCCGTGATCAGAAACCTGACTTGATTCACTGCAATGAACAACCTTTACTTTAGTTTCTACATTCAAACAATTTCACAGACCCTTGATTGAAGAGGAGACTAAGTCACCTTAAGGAAGGACCCTGCAACATGGTCACAGTTATATACTCCTCCAAGACTCCTCCCAAAGGACATGTGACCCTAATAAATGGTGACTGTGCACTGGGAAAGGAGGATCCCTGAACTTCGGGGATTATAAGACGTGAGTTCAGAATAGGTGATTCTTTCTAAGGACCTAAAACCTCTCTGGCATCCACTAATCAAAGTGGGGGGAGGTTATTTATAAAAGTCAGTAGACAGGGGAAGTCTTAGCTCCAATCTACATCACAGTGGGCCCAGTAGGTCCAAGGACTATCCTTAGAGTTGTTTCTCCATTTCCTGAATGTATAATTAGAACAGCTCACTCAGCAACTGCAAGAATCCCCATATTGGCTCCTGACCCCTGGGATGAGAGCTACTGTGGTCAGAAGAGCCCCTGAAATCTCCCCTCTCTGTTAGGATACAAAACCTAAAGCTATACTCCATCCTGAGAGGAACGTGCAGAAACAAGGCCACGATCAGACTCAAAAGAAGGAGGAGTGGTGATGCCCATTCTTGTTTAACAGAACTGGCTGGTCTGTCGGGAGAAGGAGAGATCTCGGAGGACGTTGATTATTGTAAATTTAAGCAGGTGCCGGCTTCTATCACAGCTGCTGCTCTAGGTACAGAAACTTAATCTGGAGCCAATCGAACAATTCACAGCTTACATGGCAGATGTTTGGTTTTCTCTACACCACGGACCATAGCAAGCAATCTGCTTTCATTGGCAGAGCCAACAGAACACCTTCAAACGTTGCCAGAGGGTAGAAATAGTGATGGTCCTGACGCCCCACAAATATCATACTGGTCTACGATATTGACATTATGCAGGTCGGCCCTGGTGCACAAGAAAGAGCAACTAAGGGCTTCCCTGGTGGCGCAGTGGTTGAGAGTCCGCCTGCCGATGCAGCGGACGCGGGTTCGTGCCCCGGTCCGGGAAGATCCCACATGCTGCGGAGCGGCTGGGCCCGTGAGCCGTGGCCGCTGAGCCTGCACGTCCGGAGCCTGTGCTCCGCCACGGGAGAGGCCACAGCGGTGAGAGGCCCGTGTACCGCAAAAAAAAAAAAAAAGAAAGAAATAGCAACTAAGATGCCTTAGTAAGAAAACAGATGCAAGCCAGAGGCTGAGAGATGAGCCCTGTGGTCTCAGCAGAGCTGGGATGTCCCTTCCGAAGTGAAAACAAGATGCTGCTCCTCGCACCTCTTACCACAGAAAAAGACGTGATAATGCTTTCTTTTTTTATTTTAGAGGAAACATATTGCATTATATATGCTATTCGGACGCATAAGGCTTCGGGTTTCGAGTGGGGCCCAGAGGCCAAAAGGGTACCTGTAGCAGGCCCAGTCTCCAGAGCTAGCTGCTCTGTCATTTGGGCCTTATGACCCAGAATATCCATGACGCTGAGGTCTCTATGGAAACTAACAATGCGGTGTGAAGTCTCCGAGAAGCTTCAGTAGGGGAATCACAGAGCAGAGCCTCAAGGTTTAGGAGCAAAGCCTGGCCCTCATCCACAGACAATTATTCTCCTTTTGAGAAATGACTCCTGGCTTTCTACTGGGCCTGATAGGCACTGAATACTTAGCTACGGGATATCACAGGGTCATGGGACCTGAGTGTCCCATCACAAACCGGTGTTACCTGATACCCTGCCTCATAATGTTAGGGATGCTCGAGATCAGAGATGCACATTTCCAGGTAGAAATGGTACAATCAGGCTCAAGCAGCTTCAGAAGGCACAGGTAAATTGCGTGAGCAGGTGTCTCAGACTCCCTGACATCTCTTCTCATTCAGTCCACGTGTACAGTCTCGCGGGGAGTCGCTTAGGACTCACTGACTGAGGAGAGAAAAGCCCCCACCCTTGTCTCAGATGGTCCCGCAGGAGACATGAAGTGGAAATGGCCTACTGCTTACTAACCCAATCAGGAGTGCCCCTGAAAGGCAGCAGGAAGAACTCCAGTAAGAACTCTGTTGTTCTCTTTGGGGAGGGAACCAGAGGCACAGGTCTACACTGATTCCTGGGGAGGGGCTGATGGTTTGGCAGGTGGTCAGGGACGTAGAGAGAACAGGATTGGAAAACTGGTGATTAGAGTGGTCTGGTGATAAAGAGGTATATGGATGGATCTCTGAGAATAAGCCTGGGGTATGGAGATGTATGTAGCTGGTATGAATGCTAAGCATAGGGAGTCACTGCAGTGAAGGCTGGGTTCGTGCCCCGGTCCAGGAAGATCCCACATGACGCAGAGCTGCTGGGCCTGTGAGCCATGGCCGCTGAGCCTGTGCGTCCGGAGCCTGTGCTCCGCAATGGAGGAGGGAGACAGTGAGAGGCCCACGTACCGCAAAAAAAAAAAAAAAAAAAAAAAAAAAAGACAACATCCTGAAAAACTGGGCTTCTAACCTTAGAAGAAATAGTGTGTATGTTGAATCTGCAGTTCATGTACGATGCTTTTTTCCCTCATAATCAGAATACCTGAGTCCCAGAATCTATGGGTGAAAATGAGAGTAACTCTCTTCACTCACACTCAACAGTACCCTTGCAGAATTTGTTTTCCATCCTTGCCACTGTAAGCTTTGCTGGTTTGAAGACATGGGTTCTCAGGAAAGGCATTCTCCTCCCAGAGACAAATACAATGGTCCCATTATGACTACGTTGGGGTCTTCCTGCCTCTGAACCAACAACAAAAAGGGCACTCCTGAACCAGCTAGGGTTCTTCCAAGTACGTGGGTCACTTCTACACAGCAGAGAAAAGAGGACATTTCTGGAACCCAGTGGCTCCAGTGGATTCTCTAAGAGTCTCTTCATATTTCCCTGCCCAACAGTAATAGTTAATGGAAAACTATGGCAACTAAACCAAGACACGACCTCTGAGGATTCAGATCCTTCAGTGTAAATGGACTCAATTACACTTTGGGTTATAATTCAATACTACCTTATATTCTGTAGCTCCAATTGTTCCATTCTGGCCGTAGGAAACCCTTTCAGATTGGCTCCTATGTCCCTTTGACATACCCTCATCTTTTGGGGTTTTGATCACTTCCTTACTTTCTGGCACTACAAGATGCTCCAGGCTTATCTTATATTTTCCCTGACTTAGATCTAAAATCAGCCATTCCTTCAAAGAATTCTGGTTATTTTTATTGGAGAATAGTATGTAGAAATCAAGATCTGGGCACTGGGTGTGCTCATTGCTACTGGGGTTTCACTGCTTCTAGGCACTCTCAGTGGACAAACCCTAGTGATGTGTATGTATACTAACCCATGTGTATACACACATCATAATCGTTTTAGTATCCATATGTCTGTTTACAAATATTTAGTGAACCTGAGTTCTTACTGATGTCCCCAATTCTAATCCAGTACAACAGAGTTTATTCTAGCCTTTTATCCCTTTGCTTGTCTGTAGCTTTGGGAAAAAAGGTTTAAATATTAACTGCAGCTTTATAAACAAATGAAAACACAAATACTCTAGGAGCTTATGCACATTTTCCCTTTCTTGTGCTTTGTGTGTGTGGTATATATTGAATGCTTTTTCTTTCTCTCTGACTTTCCCCTTTATATTTCATATAAGAATTGTTGGTAGTGGTTAACTGTTGGTTTGTCACTTAGGTGACCGAATATTCCAGGGGGCCTTTAACTGAACTTGGGGAGTAATAAACATCACCCAGAGATGAATGCCATGACTGACTCCTAGAGAGCGCTACTTTTGAGGCTTTATGTCTCCTTTTCTCCTTTTGAGGGGAGAGTCAGAGCCTCATATATTTATGTGAAATACAGTCGCACCTGATTGGGTGGAAGCATAAAGTTGTTACTACTGTCATTTAGCAGTTGGGATGTGTGTAGAAAGCCGTGTATGTGAAGGCTGAGGACCAAAGAGGTGAACTCTAATATTATGCTCTGATCTCTCAGCTCCAAATTCATACTTCTGTGCTGTGCTCTGCGAGGCTAGGACTGGAATTCTAGCCGCAGCAGGCTTCCTGTTAGGTTCTGCCAACAGGGGGCAGTAGCGGGAGATGAGAAGGCTGTAGGAGGAAAAGGGCCACACTCCCTCCTGCGTGCTGTCTGTTCCTTCCAGCACCAGCGGTGGAAGCAGCAGATGCTTCGTTTCCAGCCTCTCTCTGAGTTTCTAGAACCAGCCTCCCGTGCCACCTCAGAGCCTCGGAGATCTGAGTCCCAGCTCCCCAGAGACCTTCCCCCCTCCAAGATGATCCTGCTTTCTGATCATCTCACCCCATTCCCTTCCCTGCCCCACTCCCCTAAGGAGTGGTAGCTGTTCCCTACAACTACTGTCTCTGTGTTGCCTCAGTTTCCCCTTTTTGCTTTGTCAACTCTCCAACTCCTGTTTAGCCAATTCTCTGTATTAAATTTTCTCCGTGAAAACAATTTAGTTCATGCTTTCGTGCCTGGATCCTCACAGATATTGAACAAAATATATAAGCATGAGACTGAGAAACCACAAGCCACAGGCAAGGTGAAAAGAGTTGTCTCAATGTGCTGAGCTCATGGGTGTTTCTGTATCTTTCTCCAAATATTTCTAAATTCCTGGTATGATTTGGTTTCGTAACTGTGCCCTTTCCAGAGGACAGCCTGTATCCTAGGTACCAGGGCAAGCGACTCCTATGCGTAATGATAGGTAAGGAAACCAATTTATGTAACTCACTGGTAATCGCCAGATGGGAGGGGGCAGAAGACAAGTGCTCGGAGGAAAAGCAAATAGAATACTGACAGAGATGCTACCTAACAGAGAAAAAAATGTTTTCTGGGAACAGGAAAACAACCCCAGAGTTCAAAAAGAGAACTCTGTTTTATTACATTAGAAGTTGTCTCTCTTTTTCTTTCCCCGCCATTTGGAAGGAGATGGGGTAACAAGTGAACTGGGGTACTCCCAGGAGAAACAAGCTGTGTTTCTAGAAACATTCTTCAAGGGAGGCTGACCATCTGGCCGGCCGTATCCTGTGAGCTGGACGGCAAGCATTAGCACCCTCTGCTGGACAGGACTCTGGGGATAAGTGGACAGCACCCTGCATGTTAGGGACTGAATTGTGCCCCTCTCAAAATTCATATGCTGAAGTCCTAACCCCAGTACCTCCGAATATGATTTTATTTGTAGATGGGGCCTTTAAAGAGGTAATTAAGGTTAAATGAGGTTGTTAGGGTGGGCCCTCATCCAACCTGACCGTTGTCCATATAAGAAGAGATTAGGACACAGACACATACAGGGGGAAGACTGTGTGAGGACACAGGGAGAAGACAGCTCTCTACAAGCCAAGGAGAGAGTCGTCGGGAGAAGCCTTGACACCTGGACCTTGGATTTCTTGTCTCCAGAACTGTAAGAAAACAAACATCTGTAGTGTAAGACACCAACCTGTGTGCTTTATTATGGCAGCCCTCAAGTGAGTATACTGAATCCTTGATTACCTTGGCCACAGCGCCTCTGCTTTGATCCCACTCCAGAAAAATGCATATTTTGTTTCTAGATAGGGCCGTGGTCCCAAACCCTTATCAAGTCTCCTTCACTGGTGAATTGGGCTGGACAGTGAATGGCAAGGGCTCATCACTGTCTCAAGGCCAAGATGCACCAGGCTTCTATCCAAGAATAAGGAACATCAGGCCATGCGGCACAGTGGGAAGAGCCCCAGCTCTGGAGTCAGGTAGATCTGGTTTCAATCCCAATCACGACACTCATTGCATGAAAAAGCAAAACAATTCCTTACAGATTCCTTCTCTGTAGAATAAGGATAAAGATTTTTACCCCATTGTTGTGGACTGAATGTTTGTGTACTCCAAATTCGTATGTTGAAGCCATAACTTCCTGTGTGGCTGTATTTGGAGATGGGGCCACTAAAGAAGTAATCAAGGTGGGGCCCTGATCCACTGAATTAGCATCCTTGTAAGAAGAGACACCAGAGAACACTCTCTCCCTGTGCACACACGCTGAGAAAGGGCCATGCGAAGACATAGCAAGAAGGCAGCCATCTAAAAGCCGGGAAGAGAACTCTCACCAGAAACCGAACTAGGCAGATCTTGACCTTGGACTTATAACCTCCTGAACTGCGAGAAGATAAATTTCTGTTTTTAAGTCACCCAGGCTATGACACTTTGTTATGGCAGCCGAGTTATCTAATACACCCATAGAGATGCTTTAGGGGATAAAATAAAAGAACACCTAACCAGCTCCCAGTGTTCAATAAACACTGGCAGTGATCATTAAAAATCTGAGACCAGTGGATAGAAATGAAAGGTGAGCACCCAACATGGAAGGGGATGCCTTGGCAGGTGTAACAGCCACCATGAAGAAATTCAAGCATAGGCCAGAGTCCCTTTGGGGAGTGTTGTCACAGAGATAATTCAAGCATCAAAAAGTGGTTGGAGAACATGTCTTTTCAGCTCCTTTCCAATCCCAAGAGTTTTGGAAAGTTTGCACTAGGATTTTAAAGTCCCTGCAAGCTGCCTTAGTATTCACTTTCTCTGGGTAATATATTCCCAAACCTATAAAGTGATGGTAAATGCCATAAAAAATAATCAGAGGGCTTCCCTGGTGGCGCAGTGGTTGAGAATCCGCCTGCTGATGCAGGGGACACGGGTTCGTGCCCTGGTCCGGGAAGATCCCACATGCTGCGGAGTGGCTGGGCCCGTGAGCCGCGGCCGCTGAGCCTGCGCGTCCGGAGCCTGTGCTCCGCAACGGGAGAGGCCACAACAGTGAGAGGCCCGCGTACCAAAAAAAAAGAAAATCAGAAAAAGTGCCCCTGTTGAGCTGTCCTCTTTTGTGTGTGTGCGTGTGTACATGGTAGGTGCCATGTGTATATGTGTGTGTGTGCTTGTAGTATTGAAATTTTCTGCTTTCATGCTCCTCTAATATCAGTGTAGCAGCTTTTTCATAGACCACCTGCCAGGTGACAATATTGTCATGTACACACACGCAGAGAGGAAAAAGCCAACAGAACAGTTCATCTGTGGCTTCTTCAACTATGTGCAACATGGCAGGGCAGCCCTAAAAAATCCCTCACTGTTTGGCTTATCAAGGAAACTTCTTCCCCACCTGAGTCACTGCATAGGCATTAAGAGCTGCTTTTATTAATTGGCAACTCAGGGTTCTTAGTCAAAGGACCCACTCTTGGCTCCAAATGTGTCCCAACATTTTCCTCCTGAAGAGAGACCACTCCCTGGTCTGCCAGCATCACATCACACCGGCCTGGTGTGTGCCTGTGAGGCATCCAACTTGGGCTCTGGTCCTGGGATCCCCCTCACCGGACCCCAGAATCATCACGATGACTCAGACAACTCTGCCCTTCTCCACTGGTTTCCTCTCCTTGAGAAAAGCCACAACAGGACGCTACAATGAGCAGAACTCCCATCTGTTTTACTATTTGGAAGTAACAATTCCTTTGTCTGTGCTTTGAACGCCTTTGAGTTTTGTCAAAGATGGACAGCTGGGTGAGGCTGGCTACTATCATCAGTAGATGATGGCACAGACCCAATGTGTTAAAACCACGAAAGATGCTGAGAATCGTGAATTCGCGGATTGTGCTGGCAGCGCCCTCTGGTGGACAAAGAGAATGCTGCCTCTTGGTCTCCGCAAAACTACTAAAAAATTGTATTAAACTGTAAAATCCATCTGATAAAGTTAATAAAGTCAAGCATATTTTCCTGTTTTCCAAAATTAATTGGTAAGTTTATTTAATGTTATTGAAGTAGCACAGCGGCTAGGAGTGTAGGATTTTTTTTTTTGCGGTACGCGGGCCTCTCACTGTTGTGGCCTCTCCCGTTGCGGAGCACAGGCTCCAGACGCGCAGGCTCAGCGGCCATGACTCACGGGCCCAGCCGCTCCGCGGCACGTGGGATCTTCCCAGACCGGGGTACGAACTCGTGTTCTACTACATCCGCAGGCGGACTCTCAACCACTGCGGCACCAGGGAAGCCCCAGAAGTGTAGGATTTATAGATATCCAGCTTGTGGGGCTTCCTTGGTGGTGCAGTGGTTGAGAATCCGACTGACAGTGCAGGGAATACGGGTTCGATCCCTGGTCCGGGAAGATCCCACACGCCGCGGAGCAACTAAGCCCGTACGCCACAACTATTGAGCCAGCACTCTAGAGCCCACATCCGCGGCACGTGGGATCTTCCCAGACCGGGGTACGAACTCGTGTTCTACTACATCCGCAGGCGGACTCTCAACCACTGCGGCACCAGGGAAGCCCCAGAAGTGTAGGATTTATAGATATCCAGCTTGTGGGGCTTCCTTGGTGGTGCAGTGGTTGAGAATCCGACTGACAGTGCAGGGAATACGGGTTCGATCCCTGGTCCGGGAAGATCCCACACGCCGCGGAGCAACTAAGCCCGTGCGCCACAACTATTGAGCCGGCACTCTAGAGCCCACAAGCCACAACTACTGTGCCCATGTGCCACAACTACTGAAGCCCGCACGTCTAGAGCTCGTGCTCCTCAACAAGAGAAGCCACCGCAATGAGAAGCCTGCACACAGCAACGAAGACCCAACGCAGCCAAAATAAATTAATAAAAATTAAAAAAAAAAAAGACAGCCAGCTTCGGTTTGACTCTCAGCAAAGCTATTCTGTACCTATATAAACTTTGGCAAATTATTTTAACTTTATGCTTCAGTTTCCTACTCCACAAAATATCTCATACTGTGTTGTAATAATTAAATGGGTAAATACATGCAAAGTGCTTAGAACAGTGCCTAGTACTAAATAAATGCTAATTTTTAGTCTTAAAAGATGCTGAGAAATCAGGTGTCTAATTCAAAGTTACCTTTTCTCCAGAAATCTTTTATTAACCAAGGGCCCTTCTTTGATCAGTGCCATAATCAAGATTTCTACCTCTGAAACTGACACAATCTTTGTATCTACCCTTCAGCAGGTGTTTCCTGCCCTCACTGCAGGCTCTTAGCCCCTGTACTGACCCGGACTAGTCTAGCTGGGTCACACCACTATCCCATGATTGTGACAAATACAGTATGATGTCACTTATACGTGGAATCTAAAACAGCCAAACTCAAAGAAACAGAATAGATTGGCGGTCCCAGGAGCAGGAGGGGTGGGGGAAATGGGGACATGTTGGTCAAAGGGTATAAACTTTCAGTTATAAGGTTAACAGCTCTGGGGATCCTGTGTACGCATGGTGATCATAGCTAATAATACTTTATTATATATTCGCAAGTGGCTAAGAGAGTAAATCTTAAATGTTCTCACCCCAAAAGAGAAATGGTCATTATGTGATGTGATGGAGGTGTGAGCTAATGGTAGCACCAAAATGGTAATCATTTTGCAATAGAGAAATGTGTCAAATGTACACCTTAAACTTACACAATGTTACGTGTCAATTACATCTCAATAAACCTGGGGAAATTTTTTTTAAATAAATGTCTGGGCATGTCCTTTGTTCATTTATCTGTAGGGTCTTGTGTTCTGCTTATCTGTTTTTCTGAGTACTTCATCTATGGAGCTATTGATGTTGCTCTATTAGTATCAAATATCGTTTGCATTATATTGTGTTCATTTTTCCTAAATCTTACGTTTGTTTCTAGATAATCAGGTCTTTGTTTTTAAATAGAAACCTATCTCAATGGAAAAAATAAACAAATAATAAAAATAAAAAATGAGCCCACAGAAGGATTATGGGTGAGGCTATTGGCACATAACGGCATTCTTTTTTTTTTTAATAGATTTATTCATTTATTTATTTATTTTTGGCTGCGTTGGGTCTTCGTTGCTGTACACAGGTTTGCTCTAGCTGCGGTGAGCAGGGGCTACTCTTCATCGCGTGCACGGGCTTCTCATTGCGGTGGCTTCTCTTGTTGTGGAGCACGGGCTCTAGGTGCATGGGCTCAGTAGTTGTGGCGCAGGGACTTAGCTGCTCTGCAGCACGTGGGATCTTCCCGGACCAGGACTCAAACCCATGTCACCTGCATTGGCAGGCAGATTCTTAACCACTGTGCCACCAGGGAAGCCCCATAACGGCGTTCTTGAATCAGACAGATCAGAATCCCACTAAGTTTTTCAAGGGGTTATACATCCAAATGAACAACCAGTATAGACTAAAGGGGACTGCAATAACTTCAGGCCCTATTTGAGACCCAGTCTATGCACCTCCGCAGACAACTGCCCCTGGGCCTCAGCCATTTGCCTTTCTCCCTACACAAAGCGACCCCAGCAAAGGTTCACAGCACTCCTCTGCTCATACAATCTGGCTGCTGCCCCATTACTTCATCTTCTTCTCTCATACAATATTTATTGGGATATAATTCACATATCACAAAATTCACCCATTTAAAGTGTTCCACTCAGTGGTCTAGTATATTCAAAAACTTGGGCAACTGTCACCACTAATTCTAGTACATTTTCATCACCCCAGAAAGAAACCTTGTACCCAGGAGGAGTCA